>NW_027192387.1:33286-202593 GCF_041956645.1 Rasamsonia byssochlamydoides | reverse complement strand
TTTATTTTTTATTTTTTTATTTTTTATTTTTTTATTTTTTATTTTTTTATTTTTTATTTTTTTATTTTTTATTTTTTATTTTTTATTTTTTATTTTTTTATTTCTTGTCTAGGAAAAAAAATTACCTAGAGCCAATTTCAAATAAAAACTCCAAATAACTGCCATACAGAGTACATACCTACCAATTAAGTCACAGATCCTTCTGGAGTTAACTTACTAGGCAGATAAACTGTAACTACCTACTAAATCCTTCCAACATAATATTGATATCAATATGAATTATGAGACCCACGGAGCAGCCCCATTACCTAGGTGGTACTTCTTTACTGTACTCTGTATGTATGTAGGTAAGCTATATAAATAGTCTAATAAATAGTCTATCTTAGTTCTTACCTATGAAGGTCAATCGTTGCCAAGTGATTGTATTGATATCATTGAGCTTTGTTGCGAGGTGGTTGTTATCTTAGAACCTTCCGTACCTAATTAATGACGGGCTTCGACTTGACTCCACCAACACTTGACGTACATGTATCCGTACATACAGACGATGCAATGTTGGTATCTGCACCCTTCTACTGGTCGAATGGATGCTATTGTTCGAGAAAACTAGACTCTGCCTGAGGCTGCGCTGTTATCCACCCTGACAGGCTTAGCGCATGCAAGTTGGGGGCCGTTTTGGATGGCCGAAACTAACCATTCTCGACTGGTGAATGTACTCTGTACTCCACACTGATTTGTCTGTTCGTTTGCACGCTGATAAGTGTGGCTGGAACTGACAAGTCTGGCTGTACAACACTACACAGCCTCCTTCGGCCTCTACCAAAAATAACTCGGTAGAAAATAAACCTGTAGCTTTGTCGAGGATTTCAGCTTCCGCGAACATTCAGTTACTACGGAGTACTCCGGACTCCGTACCGATTGATAAAGCGGTTCTTTATTCTTGGGGCTGACAGGTGGGGAGCGAACCGTCGATCGCTTCACGCATTAATTAATTGGTGGCAGACAGCCAGTTACCAGTCACATTTTCCGACCCATTGTAGACGCCCGGTCGTGGATCTGGCCCCTTGCAAGTTGCGCAGTGGGAGTGGGGAGTGGGCAGTGGGCAGTGGGCAAAGAACCTGCGGATGTAAACCGGTCCCAGCTACTGTACGATGATGGCCCGGTGGCCTGCCTGGAGGCTGGACTGGGAGTGTCCTCCGGAGTGCTCCGTAGAGCCTGGATAGAGAGGTAGCGAGGACAGTCGGCGGTTCTTTCCAGTACTATCGAGTCCGAGTACAGACTGTTTGCCGACGACGATGTACTCGTACGAACGAGATAAAGATACCATCTCAAAGACTGACGAGTCATTTTTGTCCTAGAAAATCAGGCATGATTAAGTCTGCTATGTTAATCTTTCTTCCACAGCCCCATCGAACTGCAACTCTCCGAGGGGCATCTAGAACCCCCGCGACTAGCCAGGACTACTAGGCTACCTGCCTGCCTTAGCTGCCTGCTTCAACGCCCAGCGATCAGCCCGCTCGCACTCGTTGCCCCCAAAGACAAAGATTGCTGGACAAAGCAGTCGCCTGTGTGCCAGGGGCCGCAAGCCCGCTGTTGGCGATGCCTCCAATCGCGACGAGCTGCCTTGTGTCACGGTAATTAAGACTACTTACTAGTACGCTGGTTGCCCATTAATCCGAGTGCTGACGGAGATCCTCATTGTCATCTCGCTCGCATGCAAACGTCTCTGCCTTTGTCTGGCAATCATGGCAACTCTCTTTGATGACTCTATCTGAGCTTCCTTTTCAATTCAACGGACCATGGAAATCGAGTGAGCAGCTTCAATTCCTTATCCAGGTTAGTGCGACTTGTCGAGAAAGCAGTCATCTAGTGAATATTTCTTTACAGTGATTTCAGTGGCTATCAGACACTGCAAAACAACGCTGACTCAAGCATCACTAGCCATGTCGTTCGCTGCCCTGCGAAGCAAGCACAAGAAGAAGCAGCGACCAAAGCGAGGCAATGTGGAAATTGTGAGGTCGTTGTTGGACGTCCACATGCCCATGGCTGACGAGATGACGCGGCAGCTTTTTGAACAACCGCCTTCCGACGCAAAGTGCAATCTTCGCCGATTCTCGCGATCAGAGACGGCCCTCGACTATGTTCCTTCGGTCACGGAAACTCCTCCAAGCTGCGACCAGCGCGACGAACCATCGTCCGTACTTCGCACGGGATCTCTCGGGGGAACCATGGGCAAATTCATGCGTGTCCGGTCTAGTGCATCCCGCAAGCCGTCTACGTTAATATCGCCCGTCTCTGAACTCTCTGAGAACGGTCTGAAGCCCTCTTCTCCCGATTCCATTGTCTCGCCGTTGTCTCTGGAGTTGCCAAAACTGGGGCCCCCGTTTGGCATCCAGAGCACGATCTTCGAAAGCCTCGAGTCCATCACAGAGGACCATCCCGGGCTAGGCTCGATGTCGTCGTCACAAGAGGCCTTTGATCGGGCGTCCTCCTGCTACAGTCACGGGTCCCCCAGGTCGAGCATGAGCTCTGCACCTTCCGCCGGACCTCGATCGCCCCGGTTAGCCCTGGACACTCAATTGGCAAGAGGATATTCCATCATCTCCCCCGTCGCCGCCGGTGTCTTCGATGACAGTCCGGAGGAAAGGCAGCCAACCTCGAAACTATTGTCCGATCTGAAAAACAAGCCCTTGCCGGAGCCTCCGATAGAAGTGGACTCTCGACCTCAATCATCATCCTCCCAACACAGCCCTCAATCCTGTAACCCCGGGCAGAGAACCATCTCGAGACGTTCCCGAGAGCCGACGTTATCTCAAGCAGCCGAGGACCTGGAGGATGAGCTTGCCAAAATCTCCAAGTCCCGCATGAGCGGGGAGGAGTCCCCTATTCTTATCATTCAGGCTCCGAAAATCATCGGGGATGATGAGATTCCACCCCTCAATATCGCGAAAACCCGTGCGGAAGACCAGCCAGACGAAACAGATGCAACCCGATCCAGTACGCCACATTCTCGAAGCGAGAGCGGATCAGAATCCCAGCCGGAGAAGGGAAAGAAGGTCAGCATCGAGTCGTTGACCTCGACTCACGAAGCCAAGAGCCCTGCAAAGCGCAAGTTCCGCTTCACCATTCCGGTTCCTGGACTCGGTCGCAAGACGCAGGCGGCGCCATCCCACAAACCTGCTCACTCATTGACTTCAACCGACGAGGCCGCCGCCAAGAGGATGGAACGGCATATCGAAACCCAGATATCACGGGCTTTGAATCTCGACGAAGAGGAGGACGTGGAGGCCGACACCGAGTGGTCCACTCTCCTTCCCCTCAAAGCTGTGAAGCAACTTGGCATCCCGTTGATGACAAGCAGCCATATCCCCAGGTTATCATCCTCGGAAACCGAGCGAAGTCTGCGAATGCAATTACCTCGACTGCAGACAGACCAGCTCGAGCGTCCCACATCTACTCCCGAGACAGACCAAGTCCGAGAGACGCTCTTCATTGACTCGCCGATCGAGGAAAGCGACGAAGCGTGTTCGGATGGAAATAAGATCGTGATTGGGATCAGCAAACTGGACTATCTTTTCCCCGATACGTCGACTCAGGAAACGCATCGGATGGGAATGCCGCAGGTGAAAGCACGACCGCCATTGAGCGAGCTGAACCTGATGACGGAAGTCTTCGAACTCGATGGGGATGTCCGCTCACCGATCAACAGATCCCGCAGGCCATCCAAGATTGTCAACCTGAGAATGCCTCCTGGGACCCCGGACGAGGTGATTCTGGCGATTATGCAGAACGTGGACACCCTGGACGACCTGTTCAACTGCGCGATTGTGAACAAGCAATTTTTCCGTGTTTTCAAGCAGAATGAACTCCCGCTGATAAAGGAGGCCCTGTTCAAAATGAATCCTCCGGCGTGGGAGCTGCGCGAGATGAGCCCGCCATGGGGCAGGGAATGGCACGGACTGAAGGACCCTGACGCCCCGGTGCCGGAATACACTCCCACCCTGTACCTCCGCCATCATGCTCGCGATATTTTCACTCTCGTGAAGCTAAAGACTCTCATCCTGGCCCGCTGCGGCTCGTTCCTGCGGCCAGACACCGCCCGCGGCCTCGGGGGGTGGGATGAAGTCCGCTTGCGCGAAATCGACGAAGCCTTCTGGCGGATCTGGACCTTCTGCCGCATTTTCGGATCGGGCAAGAATCGCGAAAACGACATCAACGGGCAGATCGATTGGTTGAATGGCGGGTACCTGGCGAACCAGCAGAAGAAGGGTGCCACTGTCGTGCTGGCCGAGCCGTTCTTCAGCATGAACAATGTTCTGTTCGATCCACCGGTCGGATTTGGACGGGGGAACGGACCGGGACTGTCGGCGCAGCAGCTGTACGATATGACCGAGATCTGGAACTGCTTTGGCGCGCTGCTTCAGGCGGTCCATGCCAAGTGCGCTGAGGCGCGGCAGGCAGGCATCTTTGACAATCTTGACATCCCGGAGGGCGATATTGTGAAGGAAGAGGCCATGCTTGGTAAGTAGCAGCAAGAAAGGAAAGTAAAACTGTTCGAAACTAACTCTACTTGCAGAGGAATGGACTTATTACGTGCTCACCCTGGGACCCTCCGCGCTGGTCAGTCTCAGCTCGGTCTGTCCCACAGACTCGGCCGAAGCAACCTTCCGCAAGGCCAAGGCGATGGGATTGACGAAATGGGATCCGCCCCAATACGGCTCCAGTCGCGCGTCGTTCCTTCGAGAAGCGATCTCACGGGCCTATGAGTCGAGGTGTACGGTCCAGAATTCGCCCCGGTCAGCGCAGGTGCAGGCAGACTCGAGGGGGCCATCACCGGCCATGAACCGGAGCGGCACGCCTGCACAGAGGCCAGAGGATATTGCAGGGCGCAATTCCCAGCAATCACAAGCTCGTCACCAATCTTACTTTGAGACAGATGACCAGGTTTTGAGCACTAGCTATTCTTCTCGAGAGCCGGACCTCATCCCGCCACAGACTGCGCCAGCGCCAACGCCAGCTCCGCTTACACCAGAAGTCATCGACCCCGTCGACAAAGCCATGCGCCTGATGGTCAACGAGCTCGGCTTCAGCGAATACGACGCCAAATGGGCGTTGAAGATGACAGACACGGGGGACTCGATCGACGCCGAGGCGGCAGTTCGTCTGCTAATGCAAGAACGGAAGAAGCGCGGCAAGGCCCATCATCTCTTCTCGCGGATGACGCGGACTTACTCGCGGGGCAGCAATAGCAACAGCAGCACTGATAGCCTTGTCGATCCGCTGCGAGCTGCGCCGCCGACATCGAATGGAGGGCCGGGATGGCGGTGGGCGTGAGGAAATCACCCGGCGTGACGAGCTGAATCATGCAGGATATATATAAGACATGAAATATGCCCTACGTCGAAGCATACATTGCCGACACGACTGCTTTTTCTTTCTTGATCTGATCTATCTGATCTCACATCTCCTGTCTCATATCTCATATATATCCCATCCTTATTCTCTTCTGTCTGTCTCGGTGTCTGATGTATGATGGTAGGTAGCTACTTGGGGTGGTTGGTTTCTTTCATTTTGTTTTTTTTTTTCATTTGGTTCTTTCTTTTTCTCCCTTGTTTCCTGTTTTTTTTTTTGTTTCCTGTTTCCTGTTTCATTTTATGGAGTTTCTGGTCAAGGCAAAGGGAAAGGCAAAGGCGATTGATTAATCCTGGGACGACTTCAACTTCAGCTGCGAGCAAGCGAGGATTTTGGTTTGATTTTGGATTTTGACTTTTTGATTGATTTCTGCATGATGGGGCAGGGCAAGCAGGGCAATAACGGTGTGATCTGGTCTGGTCTGATTTAGTCTGGTTTGTTTGGTAATATGAAAGTTCCGAAGGCTTCAGTTCTTTTTTCCCCTCTTTTTGGTGCTCTCAAATCTTCTCTTTCTATCTTTTTACTTTCTGCTTTCTCTCCTGACCGAATTCTATCGATCGATACCCCTTATTTACTTCCTACTTCCTATTTCATGCTTGCCGTTTCTTTATCTTATCTTTTTCCTATCTTGTTCTTAATCTTGTCTCATACCATCCAGTCGCTCGCTATGTATGTATCTATGTATGGCTGTATGTATGTACAGAGAATATATATGTACGATCTACGATTGCAAGAAAATATCTCGCATTTGTTTGTTCGATTGTTCCGATTATTCAGGTATCCCTCAAGGTTGCAAAGTTGCGAGCAAACCAGCAATGCAAATGCAAATATCCAGAAAAGAAGAAATTGTTTCATGTATATTATATGTGTATGTATGTGCGTATGTACAGTATGTACAGTATGATTTGATATATTTGATCAATTACAAATAATGCTATTTTTTGTGTCGTTTTACAAACTCTCTCTTCCTTGTTATGGTTGACAGATAAGATAAGTCTATTATTTTAATTATATTACTCTTTCCTCATGAATAGTAAATAATAAGCGGGACCAGACCGTACCGGACAGCCTGGGCAGTTAGTTATACCTAAGTATATATATGTATGATGTGTTGCAGACTCGGCCAAAAAAAGAGGCACCATGGCTCCAACTTCTTGGTGAATCTGAACCAGGTATCCGATAGGCTGCGCCAACATAGACATATTATCAAGTTGTCGTCGGGTATGGTATGGTATGGTCTGATATGATTGATATGGGTCAAATGGTGAAGGGAACGCGCTGTACATGACAGATGTTGGCCGCCAGGTAGCAACTCATGTATTCACAGTCTCATCTGTCAGGAGACAGACATGGTGACAACATATAGGTGCATGCATTACATGTACGCTTAAACTTACGTATACTTAAATGTTAAGTCTGTTCATCTGTTCAATCTGCCGCTGATTAGAAGGCAACACACGCCGCCAACCCATCCATTTCCCGCTTGTAGTTCCGGTGCTGCGAAATCTGGTAGAAGAACTTGCCGATAAAGTCGGTCGCGTCTTTCAATATCTTGAACCCTTCCCTGAAACTCTCGGGCCTCTGCTTCCCCGCAGCAGTCACCACGCCGTAGGACTCGACGACGCCGCCATCCTCACTGCCGAACTGCAGCGCGTTCACCTCGCTGAGGACCTGCCTGACCAGCCCGACAGCCTCGCCCGTCGCACCGATCGCCTTCAGGTGCCCGAACGCCTCCGCGATCCAGTGCCGGATCTGCCCGTTCTGCGTCGCCAGCGTCTTGACGTGCGGTCCGCCCGGGATGAAGGTCGCGTCGAACAGAGTCGAGCGCACACCGTCGTACATGTGGTCTGGCGTCACTCCCTTGGTCGTCGGGGACGACTTGTCCTCCCCATCTGCGTAGATCGGCTGGCGTTTGGTGCCGATGATGAACGGCAATGCCCCCGCGGCCGCGACAGCACGCTGGATGCCCATAAAGGCAATAGGGTCGAACCCATCGCCGATGATGATGGCGACGCGCCGCGACTCGATCGTCGGGATCTTGGGTGCAAACTCCACCTGGGCGAGACCAGACACCCTCCGGCCGTGATTCTGTCTGCCTGCGATCGTGGGCGTCGGAGCCCCCACCATGGTGGCCACCTTCTGCGCGAGTGTAAGATCGATCTCCGCCACACGCAACACCATGCGGTGGTACACGACGGGGTCGTCACAGTGGTCCAGTTCAAAGCTGAATGCTTTGGCAACGTGGGCCTTCTCGTGCTCCGAAAGCGAGTTGAAGAACAGCTGCGCCTGGTTGTGGTGCTCGCGGAACTTCGGACTCACAGTCCGGTCCTTGTAGCCAGCGCTCTTCTGAGGATAGCTCTGAAACCCGCCTTCCTCGACCTTCGTTGGAGGACACGCATCAAATCGGTTGGGCCAGTAGTTAACCGTTCCCTTGGTGATCTTGTGCCGCATCTTGCCATCCCGGTTGTGGTTCATCACGGGGCAGACCGGGCGGTTGATTGGCAGCTCTTCCCAGTTGATTCCGAGACGCGAGATCTGGGTGTCGAAGTAGGAGAAGTTGCGGCCTTGGAGGAGCGGATCGTCGGTGAAATCAATCCCGGGCACGATGTGGCTGGTGCAGAAGGCCACCTGCTCCGTCTGCGGGAAGAACTCATCGACGTTGCGGTTGAGCTCCAGTTCTCCAATTACTCGGAGAGGAACCTGGTCCTCGGGCCAGATCTTGGTGGCGTCAAGAATGTCGAACTCGAAGTCGTCCTGCTTCTCTTCCGGGATAACCTGGATGGCGAGGTCCCACTTCGGGTAGATTTTGTTGTCGATGGCCTCCATGAGGTCCTTGCGGTGGAAATCCGGGTCCTGTCCAGCCAGTTTCATGGCCTCGTCCCAGACGAGTGAGTTGACGCCCAGGTGAGGGATCCAGTGGAACTTGCAGAAGTGTCGTTTTCCCTCCTTGTTGATGAGGCTGAAAGTGTTCACTCCGAATCCCTGCATCATCCGGAACGATCGTGGAATCGCTCGGTCAGACATCACCCACATGAACATGTGGGTCATTTCAGAGTGCATGAAGGCAAAGTCCCAGAAGTTATTATGGGCCGTTTGGGCCTGAGGAACTTCATTGTGTGGTTCCGGTTTCACGGCGTGGACTGACCCAGTCAGCTTGATATCATATCATATGCATGTGATGTAGACATACCAAAGTCAGGGAATTTGATCGCATCCTGGACGAAGAAGACGGGGATATTGTTTCCAACAATATCCCAATTACCTTCATCGGTGTAGAATTTCACGGCAAATCCACGGACATCTCGGACAGTGTCTGCACTGCCTCTGCTGCCTTGGACGGTGGAGAATCGCACAAACACAGGTGTGTTCCGCGAGGTGTCTGTAAGCACACCAGCAAAAGTAACATCAGCAGCGCTCTCCTTCAGCCTGAAGTTTCCAAACGCTCCTGTTCCACGCGCATGCACGACTCTCTCAGGAATGCGTTCATGGTCAAATCTATGGATCTAGCACCCCCTGCGTTAGAACGAGCAATCCTAGTTGAAATTGGAACACTCGGTCCTGACCTTCTCCCGCGCAATTTGATCTTCCAGCATCGATGGGCCAGTGTGCTGGTTGTCCAATACCCTCAGCCAATTGTCTGTGTTGCTGACCGGGACTCCATGGTCAGTAGTGAATTTGCTCTGTGTCTGCACATCGACGGTGTCGCGCTCGAGATCCACCAGCTTCTTGTCCTTGGATCTCGTAGCTAGGACAGTTTCCTCCACTTTGTGGAGGCCGCCAGCAACCGTAGTAGCCATTTTGTGGATGTGTGGTGATTTATGGTCCTGTTAGAAAGCACCTGGTTAGAGGAGGATCTTGACCCGTCGGTCGAACAAAGATCCTTCAGTGTAATATATAACAAATTATACGAATTGGCATCGCGCGAGTGGATGGCTGATCTAACCGCGGAGTTCATATTGGGATGTTGTCGGATGATGCGGACGTAAGACTGACGTTGGGAAACGTCACTGGCACGTCCGCGCGACAACAGGAAAACAAAACCATCCATTGACTTGCATACGGAAGGCTTGATGAAAAAAAAAATAAGATGACGATGATGCTCAATGATGAATTATGAATGATGAGAACGGGGTTCGTGGTTCAACCATGACAAGCGATGCCAAGCTATGTGCGGAGATCGATGGAAAGGGAAAGCCCAGCGAGATCGAGATTCAATGCAAACTCAATCATTACTAAAGGAAAACAAGGAATGCCTTGTTTCTCAAGTTCTTCATCTTTGGGAATTACTGTCGGTACGCAAAATTTCCTGGACAATATGACCCAAGCTGCCGTATGCAACAGCATACAGCATAAAAGGCAAACGGTCAGTAGCACAGGAACAATGAAGTTGTCCGCTCTACCTGAACTCAAAAAAAAAAAAGGAGAGATAGAGAGAGAGAAGATGAAGATCCAAATCCCATTAGCTAGTAGGTTTATCTAGAAGCTATGAGGCGGTTCAGAACGAAGAGACTAAGCTGGGGGAGAAAGAAGATGAAGAAGCGCCTGTGAGAAAGTCCTGAGTAGTTTGGGGTAGCTGTTCCTGGGAACCGACCTCAAGTTCTCCTGAACTGGGATTGTGTTGTATACAGACCAACTGCGGGTGACAAGACAGCCTCCGCAGGCCCACCCATCGAGATATCGCGGCTCCACCGAAGTTGTTCAATGTGGATATGTTTTCCCCGCTCTGCTGAATTGTTCACAGCGCACAGGAAAGTCGAGAGCTCGGTTACTAAAACTCGCATCCAGTTCAATCCTGTTGCTCACATTTACCCGTTTGATATAGCTGTTCTCACTGTTGACATCTTCTATTCCAGAGCACCGGTTCTTGAACTTGGAGTGGAGAGGTCAAAGGGTGCTGGGTATGCTTTGTAACCTCATATGGCGAAGAATGCGGAGAATCTTGTCCATCGTGGTCCTCGTCGATTGAATATTCCACCAGGGATTTTCTCGTGGACCTCGATCCAAACCCATCCTAGTTTCACCTCAAGGGCCATATGGCGCAGTTGATCGTTGATAGTGTACTCCGTAATGATCGCTGAGTCCTTCCATTTTATGCGCATCATCATGTCATCTCGCAGGAGACAGATTGGGGGAAAGTTAAAACTATTGTTATTAACTGGAGCTCAACGGGATTGGAAATTATTAATGGCAGCAACAGACATTCGCCAATTGCGGTACAGAATGTAGTGCTTGGCGTTGTGATGGCTCAGAGAAGATCGTTTGGAATTACGGGCGTCTTCGCTGTTATTTTTGCCGAATAATCCCGTCCGTTGCAGAAGGTTGGAATGATTGACTGTCCAGGACCTTCGGGTTCAATGGGCTGCAAACAAAATCTGAGTCCAGCAACGGTAATTTCCACAGTCACGTCAGACTGCATAACTTACATCTAATAGACTTGGACTCCTGGAGAATCAGCAATAGACCTGTTTTGACACGAAATGTAGCCACAAGAACTGCAGAAAAAGCCGCATAGCGGTGAAGGAGATGACCGGCAGCAGAGTGATAATAATGGATCAAGTATCAACGGACAGAGAGTGGCTCCCTGAAGAATATGAGAAGCCAATGGATGTCGACATGGTTAGCCTTGCGCTGTGGACCTTGTCACCGTGGTGGATTATTTATTGGTCCGGTCAAAATGTTCGTTCGCTTTTGTTTTATACTTCTGTGCCGCGTGGATCTCCGCAGGGACGATGGAGCAGCCAACGGAGAAGACGATAAGCAAGTAGTTTCTGTCGAGACAACCGGAACGGTCGTGCTGGAAGGATGATCGATTCTCCGAGAGGACATGAATCTAATGGTAACCGTTTGCCTCGACCTTGTTGAACGCTGTCTATTCAATCACTGGATCAATGTTACGAGTCATGAGCGAGGATGAGAATAAGAAAAGCCATGTCTTGGAAGCAGCGTGACAGCATGGCATCATCACATGCGTTGCCACTAGCGAAGAATGAGAATATGACAGGTGCAAAGCACACAATCGGCGGACGTTGTGGAACGACGAGCATCATAAGGCAGTGGCCGAAGCTCTGGAGGGGAAGGCTGCAAGGGGGCATCGTGGCGGAACTTTATCGCGCGCGGTTTCCAAGAATACCAAGCATACTGACACCTCAACAAGGACGCGTCGTTGAGAGCCCCATCACCGCAGATATGCCCGCAGGCCTCCGCCATTCCTGGAGGGCTTTCACCATGTCGACGAGAGCAGTGGGCGTCACGGGAATCCCAATTCAGCCAAGCTGCAACCCCCGTGTGGCCCGAACTGCATCGTATCCGGATCCATCCCCTGACGTCGGCTAGTTTCGATGGTGATGCGAGGGATGGCAACGCGGAGAATTCGCCCCAGTCATCCAGGTGCTCGCGAGATAATATGTGAGCCTTGTCATTGCCTGTGAGCTCTCCAGGGATGAGATTCCGGGATG
This sequence comes from Rasamsonia byssochlamydoides, assembly GCF_041956645.1. Taxonomy (NCBI): domain Eukaryota; kingdom Fungi; phylum Ascomycota; class Eurotiomycetes; order Eurotiales; family Trichocomaceae; genus Rasamsonia; species Rasamsonia byssochlamydoides. The sequence goes on along the minus strand of NW_027192387.1, from coordinate 190,726 downwards.
AGACAGTGACATGGACCCGCGAAGGGTCTGTTACATGCCCAAAGGGAATAAATATGACAACGTCCTAGTTGATCATTTTGCTGGTGGATTCGTGTTTCCGACTACCACGAAGTTGTTGCTGGAATTATTATAAGCTCGACAATAATGCAATGCCACCACTGCCCGAAGCGCTTCTTCGATAGGTAGGATGTCATTCCTGTTCAAGCCCACGCCCTGCTTTTGTCGTTGAATGCTAATGCTTCGGGCTTAGGAGAGAGTTCGAAATCCACCGGCAATCTCACAGCGACCGTCAGCGGGAGATCCGGAGCGGCGACACCGAAATTGGGGCGTTTCTGAATGCTTGTGCTCCAGATGGACCCCGAAAAGTCGTTTTGCAGGCGACCACTCTCCTTTCGCAATGGAAGGGAAACGCACCCGATGGTACAGGCCTTGATCCCATTTCAGAACTTGCTCTATTGCCGGTGATCAGAGGATTGATGATATAGCAGGCGGTGGTGGGACAGCATCGGACATCCGTACTTTCCAGGATGCGTTACGAAAATTTCCTTCGCGGACAGACAAAGATGGCAACGCAACAGAAGTGAAAGACGTCTTCTGCCGCAACTGTGAAGCTGTATTCTCATCAACGTACGATTTTTCCGCATTCTGATTGAGTCGGATCCTGATCGAGTCTCCAGGGCTGAGCTGAGTCAACACCATCTCACCAAGTTCTGCCCCGGCGCGGCTATTGTGGTCTATGTCATGATACGGGATCGGTAAGTACTATCTAGATATCATCTGCTTAGGAGAATTACACTAACGTTGCCTTTGGTATTATCAGGCTTATGGAGAAGGGCTACAGAGTCGAAAAGAGATTAGTTCCTCTTGATGGTCATCGACTTCGAGTTCCGTGCGGAAAATGTCCCGCTACCTTCTTTGATGATGAGGCAAAGGACGCTCACGAAAGCTTGCGTACGATCCCAGACTCACCTAGTCTTTTGCTTGGATCTGACAAGTCATTGGCAGACCCAACACACAACTTGATATGTCTCCAATGTGGGCGTACATGCGACACTCCGTGAGTTCTTGACCATGATCGAATTTTGCCATTTGGAGTTGACTCATATTTATGCTAGATATGAGCTGAAACTTCATTACGATTTTCACGAAGACATGGAATTCCGACAGCTTCGTGAGGAGGTTGTAGCTCCCAGTCATAAGAGAACTTCTAGTGACCCGCGCGCCAAACATTATCCCACAACGCCGAGAGTCACATCAAGTGCTTCAGAAACGGTCATCAAGAGACTGACAAAACGAAGCTCCCAAAGACTTCTAAACGCCTGGCCTTTAAGAAGTGAGTTTCCACTAGTTCTGAGGTATGATTGCAGGACTGACTAGCCAAAGAATATGGCCAAGGTGACGATGGCGAACTAGTTGCAATCGGCTTTTCCCTTCCGGAAGACTTGGAAAGAGGTACTAAGAATTGCTCTCTTGGATTTATGTTGGACAGTTATTGACTTCTATCAGTGCATGCGGCAGACGGCGTCATTCAAGAGGTTGAACCGAACACTGTTGTTGACTTTCCTGTGGCGCAATTCACCACCTGGTTAGACACGCCCGATACAGGTGAGTGAAACTCTGGGAAAAAAAATATGCCAGAATGCCAATGTAATGGTGGTCTAAAATTTTCGTCCTTTTAGTTACGCCCGATGCAGATGACAAGTTTTTCGCCACAACATTGTGTGAAGATGAGGAAAAATATCTAAAAGAGGCAGATGACTCTACCAACGATCCTTCGTCAAAGGATCTGCAAACAGAAGCAAAAGAAGAAGACACAAGGCCTCGAAGGAACTCATTTTTCCGAGCAGTCCTCGGTTTCAAACTACCGAAAAGTGAGTAGATAGAACCTATCCTTCTTGTAACCACTCAATTTACATTCTTTTAGGGCTGTCACGATCAGAATCTGGAGCAAGCCAACCAAGAAAGCTGCTGAAAAGAGAAAACGCTGTCAGATTCTCCTTCGTATCGAAAGGAAGCAAGAGTATAAACACCTCGTCGAGAAGTGAAAGCCGCACCAGCCGCAGAATGAGTGAGCAACAGGATGGTAGAAAGTCACCAGGCCCTAATTTGCCCTCAAACATTCCGGCAACTCAGGATGGTGAACAGGAACCCGGAGGATCCAATCGCAGCCCCTTCATTCACCTACGTATGACTTCAGACGGAGCTGTGGTCGAAGATGTCTCCGGGCGTCAGCGTATACTCCCGATGGAGCTGGTAGCTTACATCTACTCGATTATCAGCAGGGATTTCTCTTCCACAGCGACGAGAACGAAAATCGGCGCTTTGCAGTCTCGCGCTGAGATGAATCTCCAACAAGGCCACCCGAAAGCCGCGATTGCAGCATATCGCGAGATCCTAGACATCCTTCGCCAAAATCCAACCATGGATATTGACCTTTCGTCAACAGCAGGGGTGCTGCATCGGTTGGGTTATGCGTATAGCAGTCTTGGCCTGGCAGGGGAGTCGGAGTCGTGCTATCTGCAAGCATTAGCTATATACAGAAGGGCGTACGGTCGGGACTATCCGCCCAATTTTACCATCCTGAATGATCTAGCGATCCTGTGCGAACAAGATGGATACGCAACGGAGGCCGCAGAACTCTATGAGCGTGCTCTCGCTGGTCGATTGAGGGTCCTTGGGCAGCACGCTCCAGAGACTCTAGGCACCATGCAGGAACTGGCCAAGATCAAAATCTGTCTCGGTGATTTGGAATCCGCTCTCGTCCTGTTTGAGGAGGTTGTGCCTGCTTTTGAAACTGTTCTCGGACTTCAGAACGAGAGTACGCTGAATGCAATGAACAACTTATCCATGTTGTATCACAAGCTTGGCTTGAACGACCAATCTCTCACCGTACTGCGAAAGATGCTCCCCCATTGCAAGACTGCGGTGGGCATCGACAGTCCGCTGACCCGCAATGCAATTACTCGATACGTGCAAGAATCGAGCAACTTTGACTTTCCACCGGAGGTTAAGCATGTTCTTGACCACTATCGCCGTTCTCGGCTGGCGGATAACTTGCGGGTTCTCCAAGGGTTAGGCCGAGCGTACATGAATGCGGGACTGAACAGAGATGCGTGCGAGCTTTTCGAGCTTCTCTTCGAGGAGTTCAGCGCCATCAAGGGAGCTGATTCCCTAGAATCGTTCGATGCCCTTAGCGGGCTCTGTGTCTCCCTGGAATATTTAGGGTCCCTGGACAAAGCGATCCAGTCGTATGGACGGCTCCTGCAACTCGCGCACAAGACGCCTCCAGACCACCCGGCTCGAGTTCGAATGGAGTACGCTCGCAAACGGGTGACGGACCTTATTCATCGGCGGGAGGTTCTCACAGCGGAACGGAGGGCATGGAGCTTGTTCGAAGAAGGGCCGTGTCTTACCTGTCAATCCAACACTTCTTGCTTATGCAGCAGTAAGTCTCTGCCGGAGGACAAATAAATTGAATCTGTTGCTAATAAATGAGGATTCCAGCATGTCACATTGTCCGCTTCTGCAGCGAAGCCTGCCACGACAAAGGTCGCCAAACACATCAACCGTCCTGTATCACGTCAGTCACGCTCCGTGAGTCCAAGTCCGTCGCCATCACGCCGAGATGTCCATCCCCGGTGCAGAAGGACGCAGTCAGCATGATCGTACCCGGCGAGCACAATGGCGCCGCTCCCGGCATCACAGCCGGTCACACGGTGTACCTCGATCCGCGCAACTTCACGACTTTCCGGATGAAACTGAGCTCCACCGTCAACACGCTGCTCGTCTTCTCCGTCGAAGCGGACATCCGCTACACCATCGTCGGCAACATAACCGAGTCGGACTCGGACGTCGTCCCTCCACAACCACCTCCAATCGTCACCTCATCCCGACACCAGAAGAAGCAGCAGCCATCGCCATCGTCAACACCAACACCCTCCTCTTCATCAAGAAGTCCACGTCTAGCTCCAGGCGACTGGCTCACGCCATCGCAGCAAGAATCCGTCTGCATCACACCCATGGCGCAGTCGGCGCCGATCTACCTAATTGTCGCGCCGGGCAAGCAAATGATGAAGAAGACGGTGGCCCGGCGGGTGAAAGCGCGTGGCGGCGGCGGCGAGAAAGAGCGGTTCGAAGCGCTCACGGTGCCGAACGAGGAGCTGATTGAGTTTTCGCAGGGATTGCCGTTGAATGGGTATATGGGCGAGGCGTTTCTGTATATTGTTGAGTGGGTGTAGTACCTACCCATGAAGCACGTTGTCTCCTTGTAGGGTTTAAATAAAAAACATGACATATATGTCTATGTACGACCACCATGACCTATGATCTATGCATAATGTATCGATAGCTAGAATAGAAACAAAGCAATTCATTCTTTTTTTATATATACATTCGTACCAGTGGATATGGTTGTTCCATGCCTATAACCGTAACTGTAATGTACACATGTACTTGAGATTTTTTTTTGTTTGTGGTCACATCTAATTGTGGTCCATCTATCTAATGTGATCTACCTATCTATCTATCTACCTCCAGGAAATACCTCTATTTTTTTTATTCTTACCTTTTTTTCTTGTTCTTGCTATCCATTCGACATTTTTTAAGTTAATTTTATTTTATTTAATTGATATCTACTGTACTAATCTATCACATTTCCTCTCATTCCTCTCGTTCTGTTCCGTTTCATTGCATTTACTTAAGTTCATGAATTGCATGTATTCATGTATGCATGCATGATATGCCTAGGTAGGTAGTACTGTAGGTAAGGTAGGTATCTACACAGTCACAATCCTGATCCTGATCCTGATACAATAAAAATAAGAAAAGGTGAGAGAGAGAGAGAGAGAGAGAGAGTATGCGAGAGAGCAAACAAGAGAAGTGACGCGTTTCATTTTTCTTTTTCTTCTTTTTCTTCTTTTTTTACCTTTTCATGACCAAGTGTATAATAATATAAATCCATCCGTACGATCACGATCATTCATATCCATCATATCATATCCAATGCCCATCATACTCACCCATCCATCCATGAATCAATCCATCAATATCAACGATGCTCTTTTCTCTTCCAGCCAAGTCAATTGGCTAGAGGCTGAATTGACTCATTCCTTTTTCTTTCTCTGATATTTTTTTAATCTAATGATATAATACTCACATCTTTAACGACCACTAACGACTCGCTTAATCATGGCTATCCTCCTCATCCGACTTATCCTGCTCTTCGTCGTCGCTGGTCCAGCCCTGAGCTTCCAGATTCGGCGAGCGGATGCCGAAACTCAGGACAAAGCCGAGAAAGGCGACAGCGGCAAAGACGCCGAAGGCGAGGAGTTCGCCTTCCTTCCCGTACTTGGATGTTAGTGAAAAGAGACCGCCTGATAAGAATGGGCCGACGGCGCGGCCGGCCGCTGAGAGAGTCTGGGCGAGACCGTTCAGGGCTCCCAGGACGGAGTGGTTGGGAGCGGAGTTGGTGACCTGGTCATACGCTTTAGTAAAGGCCTGAGAGTGAAAAAAAAAAAAGGGGGGGGGGGGGGGGGGGGAAGGGATCTTACGAGTAAAAGTGCACTGGTCAGACCGCCTACCGCGGCAACAGTCTTAATCAACAGCACAAAGCAGAGCTCCACCACCAGCAACGCCGACTTTCCCGTGAGATGCTGCTTGTTCTTACTCTTGTATCCGATAAACGGCATCAGGACAAACGAGATGACGAATCCCAGTAGGCCGGCGCGGTAGGACCACTTGTTCCCCATCTTGTCCCGCAACCGGCCAAAGATGCAGATCTGGAAGACGATCGTCACGACGCCAGAAAATCCTAACGACAGCCCGATTTCCTGCGGGGTCAGCGCCCTCCCGATCGGCTCCGGCGCCTGGGCGAAAATCGGGTATAACGAATTGAACGAGACGTTGGCCAACGCAAAGATCAAGTACGTGGTCAGCAGCAGGACCGTGTCGCGATTGAAGATTTCCTCCCGGGTCAGCTCTTCGTGGGGATGATGGTTCGTCTCAGAGGCCTCCGACGCCGAGTCCAGCTCACTGTCTCGGGTCGCGTCGCTCGAGGAACGGGGACGCGTGGGAATCTGCTGATAGCGGTGATCAGCTCGCAGGTATGTGGGACGATGCGAGCTGGTAAATTGCCATAGCCAGCTAAACAAATCTCGCACTTTCTGACTGAACTTCGGAAGCGACTCTGCTTCCTCAAGGCTCTCCTCCAGAAAGATGCCCGTAATGACGAAGTCGATCATCAGGATGATGGCAGACACCAAATTCGGTAGGAGATAAGGATATGAATTGGGTTCGCTCTTGTCGAACGGGTTGTGCTTGAAGACCAGTAACCCACCCAAGACTGGCCCTGTAATCCCTCCAATGCCGTAGAGCACTGGAAGATACGTAAACGCGCGGGACTGGTTGCTCCGGTTCGTGATCTCCCCCAGACAGGTCGACACCAAGCCCTGGTTGCCATTGACCATGCCCATCAAGGCCTGCACCAGGATGGCCTGCCACAATGTCCTACAGAACCCAAACGCGACGAAGCAGAGGGCCGTGGAGATGGTCCCGATGAGTATGACAGGCTTCCTGCCCACCCGATCTGACAGCCAACCCCAGAAGTAGTTGGTCACGAATTGCGCGAGGGCGAATGCGGAGGCAATGGTTCCGACATAGACACCGACTTCTCGGTCGTGGACCTCTGGAAACGTCGACGCCATGTCAGGGAGGTACGGACTGATCGAGTTGAGGGCGGTCTGCTCCGCGAGGGCAATCATGGCCAGCACAGCCATCTGTTTCTTCGGGAGCGGCGCTTGCGACGGACTCTCCGATCCGTCATTGACCAAGGTCGAGCCATCTTGTGAGGAGCCGGGTTGACCGGACTGTGGACGGCCACGCGACTTCGGCGGAGGGGTAGCGAAGGTGTGGTAATGCTGCGTGGAGGACCGCCATCGGTTCAATGGGGAGGAGGCTCCCATTGTTGACAACAAAGGAGTTACAATATCTTCTTCTACTAGACAACGATGAGCCCTCCCAGGCGAGCTTTCGTCACGTCAATTCCGGCAGGCGGCAGGCGGCAGGCGGCAGACGGCTCGCGTGTCGACGGTTATGACGGCCTGGATGGCCAGCTGGAGTCGGGGTCGTGATCAACGCCGAAAGGCGCGTCGAACCCGGATCTTCTTCGAGGGAATCAGCATCCTCCTCGGGAGGATTGATTGTTGGAATTCCAGGACGATCAGGTGGGAGGTTGGGAATGGGATGGTGCAAGGTGCAAAGGTCACAAGGTGCCGCAATGGCTGACTCATCCATCTTATCTGATTAGGCGGCCCGAGCCGGAAGCAGCTATCTCCGTGCCAGGTATCAGAAGGATTCGCATCGGAAGAACCGCATTTCGGCCTCTCGATTATCAGAGGATTGGATCGTAATCGAGTGGCGTGAATCCAGTGATTTTCAGTTGCCACGCTGCGTTACATCTACAAATCTGCCTCCAATAACGGTCTTGGAAATGCCTAGTCTCCAAGACGTGTTTATTATAGAAACAAAGTGTATGCAAGTGCTGTTTCAGAAATGAGGATATTCTTCTTTGAGATCATATGCATATAAGATTAAAATAAACTCGTGGATGACAGACGATAGAGTCTGGGCGATCCCACACAGATGGCATACTATACATACTACCTATATCAGAAAGTGGAGTCAATTCCTTTAATCCATCCTTCCTTCTGCTCTCAGCTGGTGGCCAGGTTACTACAATCCTGATCTCACCAAAGATCCATCTCATCCGTTGCAGTGTGATCGGATTTCGTAAGCGTCATGAACTCCTACCGGCAAGGCCGATGCTAATCCATTACTCCGTACTCCGTATTAGTGATGTCTTCCAAACACACAACTGATGACAGTTACGACATCTGCGTAATCTAATTTATGTCATTCCCACGCGGGAAGAGACCGGTATTTGTCAGCTATCCTATCATGATAATGAACTAGAACCCTATTTATTTCCGGCGACGGAAAAAACACCTGATTATTAATAGTCCAACGGTCGATCCACCATGCAGTAATAAGCCTCATAAATTGATCGAAGAATGCAAGGACCGGGGTGTTACATGTAGTTAAAAACGGCTATCGGGCTAGTGCTGACGGGGACCTGTCACCTCGTTATTTTTGCACCCTGCATCATCGGGCCGACATCATCGGGGGATTCCGTATTACGTTGTCCAGAATGGATGCCTTTTCGATGGCTTTCGATGCTGATTATATCAGTTTCCATGCTGAGGGTAGGAATGTCGTGGTCTTCGCCACTCAGCAAGCCTGAGGGGTAGTGTACGGAGTACTTCGTACGGAGTAGCAAGAGGGCTGAAGGGTGGATCATCGACGCCGCTAAAGTCAAAATTCTTAACCCGACATATGGAGTAATTTCCCGATAATAGTTGATATTGTGGCTTAATCACCCTAGGGCTGAAGGAATATAGCCCTAAATTAGTACGTTATCTAATTTTATATGAGTGTAGTTTTATAACAATATAGCCTAAAAGAATAAGTGACAGAAAATCCAATTCATATGAGATACGTATTTTCAATAGTACATATTATATTGTCAGTTAATTCGAATTGGTATAAAGCAGATACTTAGAGTTTATTATAGAATCAACTATTTCCTATTTGGGATGATCTGGTGGGGAAAGTCTGGAGTAACTATACCTCTAGTTCCTATCTTTGCTCGCCCATCTCGTATGAATTCTGGCCCCGATGCAAGATCTAGTACATGGCTACCTATCTTCCCACGTACCTACGTAATCAATCTTCCCTTGGGGCCACTGCTGGAGCGGAGTGGCTGTGCGCCCGCAACGCTCTCAGCCCGCTGCTTACGTCCTGAGCCACATACTACACACTACCTATTACCTTTCGTAGGCAATGATGTCCTGTCAATCTTTTAGAGGAAAAAATTACAGTGCGATTAATATTGTCCTGTCCAATGAAACTCGCTTAATTACCGAGGCATTATCACGGCTGTATTCGAATAAGCTCAAATGAAGTAGAAGTAAAAGCTACGGTGACAGATCCCAGAGTGTCATTATTCCCCTTTTCGGAAAACGCACCGAGTCTGGTATCAACATCATGGGCACTCCGGGCCCTCGGAGCATGCTTATCAAATATGTATATACGTATTGCTGGGTCTTGTTTCTGGTGTTGACTATTCAGACATCATCTTGGAAATGATTGCTCCTCTTCGTTGTGGACAGCACGACGCTGCCTGCTCAGGAGTAGGGGCCAGATGATACATCACTCGGATTTCACACGTTCTAGGGCTTGTATCAGATCGAAGGGTTTATCGTTCTCGACCTCGGTTATGCATGGACGGAGAGGTTGAGAAGACTCATAAGAGACAATTGACAATTGACCGTCTGGAGTTGGAGATATATAAATATATCGATCTTGCTGTTCCCAAGAGGATATCTTTGCATTGAGTGTCGACCTCAGCATTCACTGCTTGATCCTGGCTATCAGACTTACTTCATCAAACCTCTCTGTCTTTTCACCAGTCTTCCTGCGCACCTTTCTGAATTGTGCGTCAACCATTGAGTACGGACCCAGGCACATAGTCATTGAATTTTCTCCCTGTAGGTGACTGCCCTGATCATTCGACATATCATGAATGAGACCGCAGTGGCAATTCTCATGCATTAATTCCAAATCAACTGACATTCATTTAATATAGTTGTGAGAAAGTGTGTGTGGCAAACCCGGATATCAAAGTATCAACTTCATTGATCTTCGATCATCAAGTTCGGTAAGATTGCCGATCTTTCTTTCTTTCTGTCTGTCCTTACTAGCAATCAGTCATGTTCTTCAAACCAACGAATGGACTGGTTGTGGCAGTGGTGGCCAATATCGTAAATACTCGTTAACGATGACCCCTTCCTATAGGTACATACATACAAGCACACACCACCGATCCATTATTGAATTATTATCGAACCCGAGAGTTCAGCTCCTTTACGAGATTTCCTCTTCATTCAGCCCCCGTTACGTAGTTAGTTGAGAGATCAGACGGCATCAAATCCGGATCGGAGTGTTCGGCCATGGCGAGGTGTTCGGCAACAACACCGCGTGATAATCCTGCGTAAGTTGACAAATCATTCCAAAAACTTACCTAATTTCTCTCGTTTTTAGATTTGATATTCCTTCAATGTCTGCGGAAGGCTAATTTAGTATGGTTTTTTACTCCTCCTAGAGCTACCGAGGAGGTTGTGCCGGGGTTTATATATGTATGTATTCCTGTCCCTTTTTCCCCTCGATTTATTTCTCTTCTGTACATTGTTCGTAAAGGCGAGCTTCACTTGAAGAGCTCTTGTTTCTATCTACTTTCTTTTTTTTTTAAAAAAAATAATTCTCTTCTGTGAGGAATTTCTCTGCTACAAATCTCCTGTTTTGATTTCTCCCGTTTCGGTTATCACAACTACATATACCACCCCAGCACCGGTGTTTTCCCCCCTGATTGACAACATGCAGCACGACGTCAACCAGCTAATTGAATCCCTCCGCACGCACCGTATCAACAACATCACGGATCTCCGTCGCGTCGAGCGCATCTTCGCGCACATGGACACGGCGGAGGTGACGGAGCCCATGACAAGGGCCTGGTACCACTACGTCACTTCGAACAATCTGCTGAGCGAGCTGCGGAACTTGACCCGCAACTACCCCTTCAGCTCTGAGTGTCTTGACGAGGCCAAGATGCTGGTCGTGGGCGATCCGGAGAGCTCGCGTAGCTGGAATTATTGCTGGCTGGTGCTGGTGAAGATTGAGAAGATGTGAGTAGCAAACTTACGTCAAATCCAGTCCTGACAGTTAATCAACTCAGTGATCTGTAACTGTCTATCAATTTGACGAGGCTCCAGACTGACTGATGACTTTCTTTAAAGGAACCTCATCCCCAAACACGCGCGCGAGCTAGCCGCCAGACCGCAGATGTGGGGAGGAATCCAGCCGTCGCCTGAACATGTCAATCAGCTGGCCAACGCGTGCATTGAGGAGTGGACCCGAGCCCTGCGTCATATGCTGCGACATTGGGACGCGCCTCCCACCGTGGACGGTAAACCATGATCACCATGGCCGGCATAAAAGTGATGGTCTTTTACAGATTGATCAACAGAATGAGCCAAAAATAAACACACTAGAATAGCATCGCTGCATATATAGACTAGATATGGAGTAGGAGTAGGAGTAGGAATAGGTATCGTTGTGTTGAAGATCTGTAACTTACTTTTTTTGTCCTTTTTTGTCTTTTCTCAGGAATGTGGCAGTGCGAATGGGGAAGGGGAAAAGAAAAAAAGAAAATTCAATATAGATGAGTTTTAGTGTACACAATCTGAGTCATATTCACATATAAAATTTCTTCCAGTAAAATGGATAGGAGACGATGTAAGTTGTGTATCCATGCATTGCCGAATTGTCAGCACACACACATATCCATCTCAAATTAGGTTATTTAGGTAAGTAGGTAGTCAGCTAGTAGTTTCTGAGTAATCAGTCAAAGACCTGATCAGATTCTGTTGGAATGTTCCTGAATCTATGCTGCTAGAGTTGTCTGTATACACTATAGGTACTTTGTGGTTTGCATAGAGTTCCAGGTTAAGACATAGCCTACCTAGTACCTAAATACGGTATACTTCATTCGACCCCCAGAATTAGGTAGATACGAGATATCGACGGGACTCTCCACACGCTAACGGATAATTAAATTAGGACCCTTACGGAGTCTCCGTGCCTAGTGCAGCCCTATCTAAACCTCAGTACGGAGTACATTACTAATTACCCCGTCCATCCGTGACAATTTACCTAATTCAACGAGCGAAGCAAGGGCCATAATAATAGCTAAATTTACTTATCGATAGGTTACGTCCTAATGGCAAGTTCGTGCCGATTATTGATTGATGAGGATCTCGTAATCTGATCGAGTCTGGACAGCCGCCTGAGCATGCGATTTCTTTTCAGTTCAGCCCAGCCCAGCTTGCCGGAACTAGGTACATACATACATACATACACCTACGTCATACCTTAGGTAAGAGGTATACTCGGTATTCTGGCCGAATATCCCGCTTATCCACCGATCGAATTAAATCAAAAATTAAAAAAGAAAAGATAAATAACAATAAAGGAATATGGTTGATCAGCTGCGAAGTGTCTGGAATGGATTTGAATCAACACAAGCCTTACAGGTCGGATATGGACTTTGAAAATTCCTGTTCTATGCCCTGGAATTCCTCACGATATTCTCTTCACTATATTCCTTGTATTGTATTGATTAGGTAGTGTTTAATTATCTACTCTCTAAGCGGGCTCCCTGCTTGTATTCCATGTTATATAGTTCTTGCTATTATTATTGTCCCTTAGTAATATTTGTCTCCCTCGCTGATACATATCTCTCGCTGAAAATAGGGGCTAGGCATATCATATTTCGTGGATTTGGTGTGGCGTGCTTTTTACAGCCACGTGACAATGTGCAAAACGGAAGTCAAGGGTTTTAAAATACAGTGGTTGTTAGATATGGCCATGGACAGTATATCCATGGGTGGTCGTTGATGGCCGGGCATCACGTGGCACGTTAATATCACATGATCCTATCACATACGCAAGTCTTCAGGTTTATTGTTTGGAAGGAAATCCATGCTTGAACAGAAAAAAAGCAAGAATTAGATATCAGGTGTATGTATATACAGTACATCATGCTAGGCGAGCTAGCTACCTCATCAATATGGCGAAGAGAGCCAACCCCCGTGTAATGATTCGATTCATTTCTCATTCCAAGTTATAGAGACTGGGGTAATGATATATAAAAAGGAGAGAACGTCAGGTTGACCGTGGTATAGGATTGCTTGCTACTTCATCAACAATCCTACCGCCCACGGCACACTCAGCCCTCGCAGGTCACCGTAATGCTGTCCAACGCCCAAAAACACAATCGGAATGCCCGTGGCGTGGACCATGCTGACCAGCGTGCCCACCATGTCGCCCACCGTGTCGCACTTGCTAATGATAAACCCATCCAGGTTCCGTCCAGGGCCGAACGCCTGGTTGAAATTGCGCGCCTGCATCACACTGTCCGTCCCCACGAGCGCCTCCCCGACCATGAAAATCTTGTCCGGGTTCGCGAACTTGGCGAACTTCTCTAGCGAAGACATCAGGCGCTGGTCGTTGTGGGGGCGTCCCGCAGTGTCGATCAGGACGACGTCAAATTTGTTGGCGGTCGCATAGGCCACGGCGTCCTTAGCCACATTGGCTGCATCCTTGCCATAGCCTTTCTCGTACAGTTCTACCGCGCCCACGTTCTCGCGAGCGCTCAACTCCTTCAAATTCCGAGCATGCACGCGCAGCTGTTCCACAGCGCCGGATCGGAAAGTATCGCACGCCGCAATCAACACACGGTAATTGTTCTGCAGGAGGAAAAAGCATATCTTGCTCAGATTCGTCGACTTCCCAACACCGTTGACGCCGACAATCGAAATGACATAGGGGCGAGGCGTTTGCTGCTTGTTCGTCGGAGCTGTGACCGCTTGGATTTCGCGCAGCAGGTCCAACGACGAAGTAGGAGTCAGGATCTTTCGCAATGAAGATTCCATGGCCGCCCTCAGTGCCGCATCGACGCTCTGGAAGTTGCCCGTCTTCTTTCCTACGAGCTCCTGCTTCACACCTTCGCACAGACGTACGGCCGCCTCGCGGGCCACATTCTTCTTCATCAAGTGGTCCTCCATCGCCTTCAGAGGTTTATCAAGATCCGCTTCAGTCAAAGTCTTGCCGCCAACGATATTGCGAAACAGACCACCGATGGCGTTGAAGCTCGACCCCACAACGCCAGTAGATGAGCTGGCTTTTGCCTTCTCAGCTTCCGCATTGTCGAGGATCGAGTGCACTTCGTCACCCAGATCTTTCAGGACAAACTGGCCGTTGGCAGTCTTGCGGCCCCAAGAATCGCGCGCCACATCTTCCACTGCTGGAGCTGAGGCCTCGTCGCCTGCAGAAGCCGCAGAGTAATCCAGCTTTTCACCGGAATCTTCATCTATAAGGCCATCCGCGTCCCATTTTCGCATTTTCTTCCCGCCGGCCTTGGTATTTTTACCCTTCGTTACGCTCTCATCTCCGGAGGAAACATTAGCATTTGCGTGAGCAGCTTTTCGTGCCCGGCGAGAAACCCGGCCGCCGGGACCGGTCTTTGCGGGAAGAATGTGATTCGCAAGAGGAGTGGAGGATCTGGATGTATCAGGAGTCGGAGAGGGCGAGCTCTCATTCGAGGTCGCCACTGGTTGCGCAGCTGGATGCTGCGCTTCTCAATAGTTAGTACTAATCTTGACTGGACACAAGTGTAGCATACCTTTGTGAAGCGAAGGAACAGGCGGCGGAGGCGGACCTCCATTGTCAGACGCGACAAGCGGATTTTTCTTCTCTTCTTCTAATGCCCCTGGAGTCTCCTCGACAGTGACACCGGCCGTGTCTTCCAGTTCCCGCATCAACTGGTCAAAATACTTGTCGAATGGATACTCGACTACCCTCGATCGCGAGCCTTTCAATTGGTCCTTGTAGATATCGACAAATATGGTTGCGGCATTGTCTAGGAGCTTGTCGATCCAGCTCAGGTGAAGCAGCGACTGGTAAACGGCCTGGCGAGAATCAGCATCTGTCGCATCATGTCAGATACCAATAAATTTTTCGACTAACCACAAAGATAAGCCCAAACTCCTTCACGCGCCTCCATTTCATGGTGTATTTCTCCTTCCTATGTGCAGGCGAAATGCCGTCGGCCGTTGCATCTTGCGGTCGGACCTTCTCTTCGATGAAAACGTCGTTGATAAGGCTGTTGACGACATGGGTGCCCACCGGAGCGTAGGACTTGGACCATAGCACCACTCCCGACGTCGTTATAATCTCGAATGCATCCAACATCTTGAGCGATCCAGTCGTCGAGCTGCTTCGATATTTGGGCGTTCAGATTGCGGAGTTGCGGGCGGTGGCGGGCAGCTTGCGGTCTTTCTGTCGGTGGGCGACACTCGGGCCACGTCGAGCAAATACTATTGTCGAGCAGTCAAGTTCGCAAGCAACGGACAACTAACATTTCTCCTGCAACTCCCAACACAGTCAGCATCGGAAACTTTGGCACGTTTCAACGGAAATACCCGTTTCCTTCTTTCTTTTTTTTTCCTTTCCTTTCTTTTCTTCATCCCTTGGTCGACTTTAACTCGCCATGCATCGCGCTCCTTTCGCTCCTGCACCGGCGCAATCTCCTCCCCTCCACCATCCAGTGCCGCAACATGTCTCGACCGTTCCGATGATGCGTTCACCTCCTCCGCCTGCTCCCCAGCAGGCACAGACGTCTAGCTATGGAAATCCATACCAACCGGCTCCTGCACAAGGAGGCAGTGGCACGTTCGCCCCAGGCTTTGGAGGCTTCATCAACGATCCCACGGCGCAGATGGGTTTCCAAGTTGGAAAGACTGCGATGATAGCTGGACAGGAATATATGGAACAGAACGTATGAGAGACCTGTTGTGCAACTTTTCCTTTAGTTATCGACGTGATCTGTCAATGCTGATTCCTGCAGTTCAACCGCTATGTCTCGATTCCGGCCCTCAAACATTACTTTAATGTCTCGAATTCTTACGTCCTAAATAAGCTCGCCCTTGTCCTCTTCCCATGGCGTCACAAGCCTTGGTCTCGCCAGCAGGCACGTCTTGCCTCAACATCTACGGGGCCCAATGGCCAGGTCTCACAGCAACACTACGCCTCGGTATTCCTCCCTCCGCGCGAAGACCTCAACTCGCCGGATATGTACATCCCTACCATGGCGCTGGTGACCTATATTCTTCTCTGCACCGTTCTGGCAGGTCTTCGGGGGAGCTTCCATCCAGAGCTACTGGGCTCGATTACGACTACAGCATTAGCTGTCGTCGTCTTTGAGATCCTTTGCTTGAAAGTGGCCATGTATATCCTCAGCATCAGCAATGATTCTCAGTTGCTTGACCTCGTAGCCTACTCAGGCTACAAATTTGTTGGGATCATCGTGACGCTGCTTGCTGCCGGAATTCTCACTCCAAGCAGAGGCACTGGTAGCTGGGTTGGCTGGACTGTCTTCATCTACACCTTCCTTGCCAATGCTTTCTTCCTTGTATGTATTCCTTCAGAACCCGTGTTGAGCTGTCATTGACCGCATTGAATAGCTGCGCTCACTGAAATACGTCCTCCTCCCCGACTCGACCAGCGACGCTTCTATGCGCGCTGGTACTATGCATACCGTTGCCCGCTCCCAGCGGAACAGACGCACCCAATTTCTTTTCATTTATTCCTACATTATTCAGTTCATCTTCATGTGGATCCTCAGCCGGGAAGGTCCATCTTCATCCAACGCAGCAAAGGCTGCGGGATCTGGATCCCTGTCGTAGGTTTCTTTTTTTGGGGTGTAGCGTCATCGGTTCTTAATTTCTTTTTTTTATCATCTTCATAGACTCTACGAAGAGTTTGAGGTTATGTACGGGAAGTGCATGAGAAAAGATGTATCTCTAATGGCAGGTGGTCTTCGTTTAGGGACGGTATATAGCATTTCTCTCGGTTACATTTCTGTGCTCTCCTCCAATTCATAACTCTGTAAGATAAGATAATTGTCACGGCTTTTCTTATTGACGTGATGAGATTTTATCTATCTGCTGAAGCCAGGTACCATGGTTTACAATATAGCATCATCCATGTCATGTAGTGTAAGCCAACGCTCAAGGGGGAAAAAAGAGTGAGTACATCGAAACGCATATGGAAACATTACCATGTGTTAGTGGCAGTGGAGATTTGTAGAAATACAACATTACGTCTGCCATCTTACAAAAAAGCCTCTACTTCCAACCATAACTACATGTTGAGATCTTCCATATTCTGAGAGCATTGTCGCAGCATGAGAGAGAGGGCTCGAATTAAATCAAGTAAGACCTCTCAATTGCGATTTTAATGGCTTTGATGCTACAGATTGGTAATAGAATATGCGAAGGCAAAAGCAACAAGTTTCATTTGAATGTAAGTATAGTCTCAGTCTCATTGGTTAACAACTCCAGAATCTTCCAAATGAGGATTCATCAGGAACAAAGACTACTTTCTGAAAGCTAGATCCGAAGAAATATGGCACCCTAAGCCAAGGGGTTGGACACGATGCATTAGACTAGATCACCCTGTTTGTATGACCGTGTCTATACAACTCGACAGTCTCACACGTATAGCAATTTTCGATCCTGTTGGTCTATGACTTGTCAGAATAGTCAACAAAGAAACAGGTCTTCACAACAAAGCAAGAGTGGCATGTCCTCAGAGATCTTGGTGAAAGAAGACATATCAGTCGCCAAAGGCGTCAAGTACTATCTAGGCGTAAAGGCGTAATCATCGGACATGGAGCGAGAGAGATTGATCTTAACATACCTAGTTAGCTCTCAAGATGAAACTGATTCATTCACTTGATTTCCAAGTGGAATGATGAAGCATCTAAGTCGAGCCTGCTACTTTTGTCGAGTCAGTATGAGACCACATACGAGAATCATGGTGACATCAGGCAGGAAGTGAAAGAAGCATCAGAATATGTAAGAATTGAATATCACACTCCAGCCCTGTATCGAAACTCCGGCGAGAGCTTCACAGAAACTGGGTCAATCGCAAATTACCACATCATGTGACGTGCCACAGGAAGAAAAGCATATGGAACGTACCAGTTAGTATTCAGCTGGTTGCGTATCAAGTCAGCAGCGAGTCAGTAGACAGTGAGAAAACATCTCAGTATCCCAGCAGATGGACATCTCTCTGCAGGGCCTGTGTTCTTCCTTGCATCCAGCAGAATGCGCTCAAAGAAAATTCCAGAGAGAATAGCTGCAGAACTTTAAAAGGTTGAAGTTAGCGTCGGGCCGGAAAAACTATGGCTCGGTTAGAGAGCGCTAACAGCGGCGCTAGGCAACGCCAGCCCTAGGCCGCACAGTGACGGCAGCCTCTGCGGTGCGCCTCTCCTACTGGCTGCTAAGCGAGCGAGACTGATTGTGGGCAACCCTCCTACGCCCGAAATTCGCGATCCAGCAGCACAGTTACTCCGGACGACTTCGACCACCGACTCTTCGACAACAAACCACCACCGCCGCCCTACCGGAGTTGCCGACCGTGAGTAACATTTTTTTCGTTGGAGGAATTTTCGCCATTGCCAATCGCTGACCCGTCTACTTGCTTACCAGACAGCCTTCGCCATGGCCAACATCGATATCAAAGCCACGTCATGGAAACTCGTTGAGGTCGGCCGTGTGGTGCTGATCCGCAAGGGGCCCTACACTGGCAAGCTGGCCGTGATTGTTGAGATTATCGACCACAAGCGCGTACGTTTTCCTCGACATCGAACGCGGGTGAAAGAAGCATAGAATGGAGTCGGGATGATATTGACTGTGATTGCGGCTGCAGGTGCTGGTCGATGGTCCCTCTACTCAGGAAGACAAGATTGTTCCTCGTCACTCTCTTGCGCTTGCTCATGCCACCCTCACTCCCTTCGTCATTCCTAAGACCCCCCGTGCTGCCGGTACTGGTGCCGTGAAGAAGCTGTGGGAGAAGAATGAGATTGATGCCAAGTGGGCTCAGAGCAGCTGGGCCAAGAAGGCTGCTCAGATTGAGCGGAGGAAGAACCTGACCGACTTCGAGCGCTTCAAGGTTATGAGACTGAAGAAGCAGGTACGTGGATGACCTTTTCACGTGGACTTGGCAAGATCCTGGATTTATATTCCCGGACGCGGAATGCTATAACAATGGGAAATCTGAAATCTTTGGTCAATCGCTGACATCGCCATTCTGGCACAGGCCCGCTACGAGGTCCAAAAGGCACAAGCTAAGATTCGCGCTGCTGCCAAGGCATAGATGTGTGCTGGTGCCGGTGTACTGTGGGAGAGGATTTTTTAGGTGGTTTCAAAATGGCTGGAGTTCTTCTGGAAACGCGCTGTATGAATTACCATTGACAGCGAAAACTCATTCAAAAACTCTGATATCCGGGCAGTGGTCCTCCTGTGTCATGAAATATTATTTTTCTTCATTTTACTACGGATCCGGAGACATGGCAGAGACATGCCGATGTTATTCGAGTTACGAAAAATAACAATTCAAAGAAAAGTAATTTCTCACTGTAGATGATACTGGCTCTAGAACTTGTATCACTCATAGTCAATGCCTAGGCATATGGTCGTGTCGTGTGTGCTTGGCATGGTTCTGGGATGAGGAGGGTCCAGCGCTCGCTAACCGCTAACGGTTTTCGGCAAGATGCACATCGGCCGTGGGATGTTCACACATCTTTGCGGGCTTCATCCCACCAGCACGACAAAATTCCCAGCCTCGACAACAGACCTCTAGCAACGTCCAGGTATGGCAAATTCAGATCTATAGTGTTACAATGTGCACATCTGCTTTTTTTGGATGTCTTGTTTTTCGAGATATACCCCACCTGTCGCAGGCATCCCCGCCTGTGTTGGGTGACTGTGCGATTCCATAGTGCGAAGCGCTGACCAGTGGCTCATTCACTCAGAGTCTAGCCGATTCGATCCTCAAGATGGCCGAGACCAAAGTTGAAGAGCTTCCTAAGGAGGAAGTCCCCAAGGCAAACGTTGAAGACGCTGCCAGCAGCTCTGAGTCCGAAGCTGAGGGCGCTGAGAACGCTGAGGGCGCTGAGGAGCCCACCATCCCGGGAGGAGCGGCCGTCACCATCCACTCGCGCAACGAAAAGAAGGCCAGAAAAGCCATTGGAAAGCTCGGCCTGAAGCACGTCCCAGGCATTACCCGTGTTACCCTCCGGAGACCGAAGAATGTATGAGAGTCCATGACCCCACATTATTTGAAGGATACCGATTGCATTCGACGCTTAAAGTTCAAGCTTTGGGTGTACTGTTAAACAGCGGTAGACTTTGCATGAGATGTGATAGGGGCTAACTCGGCTGTACTTCAGATCCTCTTTGTTATCAACCAGCCAGATGTCTACCGCTCCCCCTCCAGCAACACTTGGATGTACGTCTCTTTTCCCCGATCTTGAATGATTGAAGCATACTTACAATTTACAGCATCTTCGGTGAGGCAAAGATTGAGGATTTGAACGCTCAGCCTCAGGTCAGTGCCGCCCAGCAGCTCGCTGCCGAGGCTGCTGGCGCTGACGCTCACGCTGGCCACGACCACGCCGAGGGCAAGGGCAAGGCCCCCGAAACCGAAGCCAAGAAGGACGAGGATGAGGACGACGGCGAGGAGGTCGATGAGACTGGTCTGGAGGCCAAGGACATTGAGCTTGTCATGGCTCAGGCCAACGTCTCCCGGAAGAAGGCCGTCAAGGCACTCAGGGAGAACGATAACGATATCGTCAACTCTATCATGGCGCTCAGCATATGATGCTAGGGTTTGCAAGTTTCAACATCGGTTGGCACTGTTGCTTGATGGTTTTATGACCCGATTGCAGACGCCTGCAAATCCTGGGTTAATGACGCCGGGATGTTGATTCCTTTGGCAGATGTTTTGTAAATCAATTAGCCAAAAAGCAGTCCAATCCATCTCACTTTCTGGGCGGGCCCTGCTGCACCAAAAAAAAAGAAATGAATGAAGTAGATCAGTACGGAGTAGTATCCATTGTAATGCGACCCCGCCATTGTTGGCCATATCCAGCGCCCCCTGTTGTCTCCGGTATTCGGAAAAGTGTGTAGTCACGTGATTGGATCTCAAACTTGCCGAACCTCACGTTCCGGGAAAGCCTCTCGAGTTTGCACGTCAACTGCATCCCTTCTCCGCTCCAACATCCTCACCCCACATCACAATGGCTGTCTCTGTACGTCAATTACATTCCTGTTGCCTTTATTTATTGGTAGATAGGGGCAATGATCCCGCTGACTGCCAATTTACAGCGTAGCGCCGCGTCTAAGATCGATTGGGCCAAGATAACCAGCTCGTTGGGCCTTCGCGGCCAGACGGCTGCGTCGCTGCAGGCGTTCAAGAAGCGACACGACGATGCTCGCCGCAAGGTCCAGGTGCTGTCGGAGCAGCCTCAGACGGTCGACTTTGCATACTACCGTAATGTCCTGAAGAACCAGGCCATCGTTGACGAGATCGAGAAGCACTTCAAGAACTTCAAGCCTGCCACCTACGACCTAAATCGCCAGCTCAAGGCTATCGAGGCCTTCGAGGCTCAGGCTCTGAAGAGCGCCGAAGAGACCAAGGGCCGGGTTGAGGCCGAGCTGAAGAACCTGCAGAAGACTCTGGAGAACATCGAGACTGCCAGACCCTTCGAGGACCTCACTGTGGTATGTTTTGCATCATGACAGGACTGTGGGGTTTCCCTGGTTTGATGTGGATGCTGATAATCCTTTTGTACAGGACGAGGTTGCCGCCGCTCAGCCCGAGATCGACGAGAAGACTGCTTCGTTGGTGTCCAAGGGCAAATGGATGCCACCGGGTTACAAGGTTCGTATTCATTCTGACGTGCCGATGACCGTTATTTTCTCTATGTGTGATGTTTTATACAGCTTGCTAACGGTTTGTCAACCAACAGGAGAGATTCGGCGACCTGTCCGTGCTGTAAACAGCACCAACCCATATCGTTCTATGTTTTTATACCGTCCTTCTTCCCATGTGACCATACCACCATATCCTACTTGTCAAATCATTGGAATCAACCAGCTGCGGGTGTGGTATGTTTGGTTGCGTGATATTGGTCGAATGTGTATAAAACTTGTTTCAATTAGATGACTGTTCCAGACCTGACCTGACCGTTTCGATGGCCTTATCAGTGAAGGCCTCCAGTAATTGTATGAGTCCGAGAGTTGATCTCGTTCGAGTAATAGTGGTTACTTCCTATTTCCAACTTAGCAATAGTTTATTGAGAAGATCTGCGGACACACGGGTTCCACGCTTCGCTGCTTCATCAAGTCATCAGAATCCTCACCCGCTCAGCTCAACACAAGCACTGAGACAGTATCAAGTATCAATCTTGCTAGTCTATGCCTGATCTAGTAGTGATTTGTAACCATCTATAACCATGAAGTCTTAATTTTGAGTATAACGGTGGAACCAGGCACGGACACAGTATGCTCTCAAGAAGAATATTGTGTTGATGGGTATATGATACAGTCATTCCATTCATTCATACTGATAACACTAGCCTTCCAATTAGTAAGGACTTGAAGCGGGTACCTAGGTAAGTCATTGCATTGTAGGAATTGGCATCATTGATCCTAGGTTATTCGAGGGGTATCGCCTGTGGTATGCGGGTTAGTTTGACTGGAGCGAGCCACATGGTTAATGTATCTTGCAGTAGACCTTGTTACTCACATCGTAGGTCTGAAATTTAACAATAGATAATAATCCATCACTTCTCAGAGACGATCAATTCGTGATCTTCCTCAAAAGGTTGTCTCCTTTTCCTTTTCTCTTTGCCTGCTCAACTCCTAGATCAAGCCATTCTGCTGAACAGAACAAAAGATGCTACCGTGTCGGACGCAGACATGGATTTAGCTCTGGTTAGGAGGGGGTACCGGTATGTGTACTTCGTCTGTCCACAGCTGAGGTCACTATTACTATCTATATATAGCCAGAGGGGGATTACTGTCTAATTTTTTTTTCAGGGTAGAATAGGTGGTTATGATGGTGTGAATCATGGATACGCAACAATTCCTTGAAACCATGTGGGAAAGACACTGGGCTGTATAGCGCCATATACACAGATACACAGGTTCTTATGGTACAGTACCTAGGTAGACTTGGAAACAGGTGGACAGTAGTCGAGTGTCCTCAATAAGACAAGAAAGGAAGGAGCGATCTGGGCAGGTGTTTCCACTGTTTGCCAGGCCAGCCTCCAGGCCAACCAAGATGGCCGACGGATAGATTGGAGTACTCAACTCATTGTTCAACCTGCACAAGGACAGAGATTCATCATCCCAAATTATCGTTGCTCGTCAGTACACCAGATTGGGTATGACGACGTCGACCAAGTCATATTTCAATTCTGCCTCGTCATTGATTGGAGAGGATTGATCCATTTTCCCACCATGCAAGAACAAAATAACGCACTGTGTATTATGATATACGGAGGTGTGTATTACTGCAAATCTCCAACATCCCTATCGTGCCCGGTTTATTTCGCTTGAAACGCACCTAGTTAGTTACATATACTAACCAAACTAACCTACATATGCAGGCAACTACAATAATTACGAGACTGCAAATCCCTGACTGCAATTCCTTCTTTGCGACTTCCTTGTCAGTCACACCGCCATCCTGGACAACAGTCCTCCGTTCTCGTGTCTCCGGTGTGCGGAGTAATACTCCGTACGGAGATTTTGGTCCTTCCCTAGTGTTCCTCCCATTCATCGGCAACGGGCCTGGCAAGCGGCAGGGGCCAGTCCGCCAGCCAGACACTTGGGGCCATCCCGGTTCAGCCTAGTTTTGCAGCCGTGCAGGTCATTGCAGACGGGCGAATCCGATTGCTAGGGCAGGCGGAGCACAACCACTGCAGCGGAGACGATTCCCAGCTGGCCGGGACGCCGAGTGGTTTCTGGCCAAGGCTAAGGAGTCTTTTTCCACCCCTTGGGCAGTAGTGGATGCATTCAGACTGATTCAGTTACTGCTTCGGTCGGCTCCAGTAGTAGTGTGTCCACTGTCAGGGAGCAGCCAGCCTGCAAGCGAGCAGCCCAGACGTGAGGCCTGAGCGGCGCCCGCGGAGAAAGCCAGCCTGTCGGGTCGTCACATTATGACAAGTCCTGTACACGAGACTCGTCAATATCGATGCCATACCACTGCTCCGTCAGGACTCTGAGGAGGAGCAGTCGAAGCAGTAGTTCCCCTCTTCCTGCAAGTTGAACCGGCCGCTTTAGAGTTGTGGATAGTTATTATCCTTGCCCAGTGACAATTCGTCGTCCGTGTTCGTGTCTTTAACTACTAACCATCACGGATAGGATCCACAGTCTTCCGACGCATCCTTCCCGTTAAAACCGTCCTCCTGTCCACACGTTCCCCAGTTGGAGTCGGTGGCGTTCACACCAGAGACTTGGGTTGGGAACGAGCATTTGGTTTCGCCTGTTGGGATTTCTCGGGGCATTACAGTATTATTCTTGTTGTCTTTCCTTGTCTTTTTCTATCTTCCCCGCATCATTATTGTGCAATATTGTGCACAGCCATCGAATTAATTAATCCAGGGATTGATGATCAATCATAATCATCAGTCAATCCATCCAAGCCCAGATCACCCAGCCTGACGGTAACTCTCACGACGTGGCTAGAAACCAGTCCAGCTTGCCGGCCTCGTCGCCCCTCCAATCAGGCCATACGTACACGGCGGTATTGAAAGGATCCCTGCTGTCCACCTCATCGTGCAGGTCAAAAAGACGCTTTGTCTGTCTATTTGAGTCCAGCCGGTGCAATTCTGGATCGACGAATCCAGGTGGGTGGTACAGTATTCGATCAAACTGCAACAGCAGGTTGTGGTCGAAGAATTCTTACCTCACACATGGATTGGCTATTCTGAATTGGTATAAAGAGCATCTCACAGAAACAAACCGCACACACCCCACCACAAAAATACAACAGGAAAAAAAATTCTCTATCGAAGGACAAAGATTCTTTCTAAAAGGGAACTTGCTTTCAGCAGCATGGTCCCAGCCTTTTGGCTTGCTGAAAAACCGGCGCGCCTGCAGCATGCGTGAATGAATGAATGAATGGATTTGGTCTCCTGTCCATCTTCCCAGCCGTCCCCGAGTCCAGGGACGTCGGACGTTTCGCCGGGGACCTGGATGCAGAGATCATTCCGGCCGCTATCCACTCTCGAGTCCTTACCTGTTGAGGTGCTCCAGAAGATCTTCTTCGAATGTCTCGAAATCAACCTTCCCCGTGCCTCCCTCCATATCGCCAAGGCCCTGTCCGATCCGATCATCTACACCTGGCTGATCCGGCTGGCCTTCAGCAGCCCGAATGAGAGTTCCCGCCATGGTTTCTTCACTCCCGACTTCCTACCGCCGCCGTTGGACTTTTTCGCCCTGTCGTCAGCGGAGCGAACGCATTTACAGACGGCCATCCTCCAGTGCCGCTGGAGCACGTTGTCCCTGATGCGCAAGTGCCAACGGGAGTACGTGGAGCACACGATCCGTCGCAAATGTCACGAATTGATCTTCACTCCGGAAGACCGTCAGACCCTCTCCAACCTCGGTGACTTTTTCTCCAGACAGTCCGAGTACGATCAGGGCCGCAATGGCCGACGGGGCAAGGGAGACCTGATCCTCACGGCCAAGGCTCCGGGCTCCGATACGGATCTCAAGGTAGCCATCTGGTTCAATTTCGGCGCGGTGCAAATACGCGAACCCTGCCCTATCTTTTACGAGACCGACGTGTTTCGCCTGCCCTGCTGTTCCATGGACAACCCGGCCCGCATGCCGGACAAGTTACTGCGGCCGCCGTGGACGTCATCTAAGCTGGAATTACTCTCCCTCCTCGCGACCGAGGCCTACATCGACGAGGACAACACCTACAGCCGCTCCAAGCGAGTTCTGAGGCAAGTCATCCGCGACCGAGACTATCCGACCTTCGAGCGGCTCCTTGGCATGCACATCCGGACGAAGATCTACAACTACCCCCTCCGATGGCCAGCTCGGCCCAACCATTTCCGCGCTGCGTTGAAGCATGCGGAGGGACCGAACGATCCGTTTATTAAACTGCTGGTGGAGAAACGATGGCAGGAGCTGCCACCGAGTGAGATACGAGTCAAATCCGCTCTCCTGGCCAACTTGGGACGGAACGTGCCTGGGGAGTAAGGGCAAGCTCGATGGACTGGCTGCTGGCTGGCGTTGGAACTGGATATGGGAACTAAAAAAAAAAAAACTGATATTATTTCGTCTTATGACCACACTTCCTGCTACTATTATTACTACACTACGGGAAGAAGGATATATCACTATGGAAACAAAATAGATATATAGGTTACGATATACGAATGATGATTTTGCTTAATTTTTTTTCTTTTTTCTTTTGTTTGATTTGAAAGGATATGATTACCTTCATGAGTAGCGCGGTTATTTTTAAAAGATATGTGTGACCGACCTTTCGAACTTAAATCTATACATTACATGCCTGATACCACCAACTTGATATCGATAATAATAATAAGAGGACCAGACTCTCTTCCCTCTGCTGTATTGTATCTGATGACTTAGGTTCCAACCTCCACAAGTTGAAGTAAAAGTCAATGTCATTGGTGAAGAAAGAAAGACAAGAAGACCAAAAGAAAAAAAAATAGAACGGAAAACTATTCCCCATCTACTCTTCCTCCGCCGATTAAGAGCCAGACCCAGACCCAGACCCAGACCCAGAAATCCATTCCCTAGACACATCATACGAAACCTCCTCCATCCAGCTTCGCAGTTCCGGTACTTCAGGTACCACCTCATCGAGGTACCGTCTGCCCATCTGGACATTACGATTGGCCGCGCCGAGATAGAAGACAGCTGCCTCGCGGGGATTCGCGCGCGCAGCGTCGATGTCCCGCGGTAGGCGCGTCATGAAATCGAGGAGCCAGTGGCCTAGGGCGGCGTGGCTATAATTATTCTTGTCGTTGTTGTGGTGGTGGTGGCTCTCCAGGTCCATCGCCCACTGCGTGATATCTGGATCGTCGAAAGGGAGGGATTCGGCGTTGGCGCGGAGGAGGAGCTGGAAGAACGTCGGATCGTGGCCTGCTACGCGCACTGCGGTGCGGAAGTGCTCTGCTGGAAGAGAGTAGTAGCGCATGTCTGGGTCGATGGATGATATAGCAGCGTTCGCAGCTGTGTTGTTTTCTATACGGCGACGGGTGAAATACTCGTCTATCTTCAGCAGCGTGGTAAGGGCGCGGGCATTGTGCTGGACCAGCGCGTTGTGGATTCCTTCTTGCAGCGCGTCGCGCGAGAAGGAGACGTCCAGGCCGCCGGAAGCGTCGAAGCCGTAGGCATGGCGGAGCATCTCGAGGCAGGCGATGTCGTCGTCTCTGAACCCCTCTTCGCCGCCACCACGCAGTAGCTTATCGGGAAAGGTCCTGACGCTAAGAACGCGGTGTGTCTTGCGATAGCCGATCTCGGGACAATGGATGGTGACGGAAACCAGCGGGTCGATCGAGAGGACATACGTCTTCTTGTTAGGACCTGGACCTGTGCCTTCAAAGGTGCGAATGTCTTCTTTCCGGTCCAGAAACCGCGTGAGCGCACCCTGCTGCGCCTCGTCCATCGTGATACCCGCGCCAAACCAGTGCTTCTGGACCGTCATCCTCATCAGCTCAGGCAGCTGCGCCCGAATCCGGTCTAGCGTGCACCATCTGCAGCGCAGGATGGACGACTGCAGATGTCTGCGTTCCTCATCTTCCAGGGGAACGTAGTCAGCGGGTCGCAGCGCCCGTGATATCACAGCCTGGGAATAGCTGTCATTCGCCTGTGGGGACTCTGAGTCATCCCAGAACGCAAGCAGTATCAACACCCTGTAAATGCGCTCGCTGGATACTGCTGCCGCCAGCGTCGGCGACGCACGCGGCAGGTTGATGTCGAGAGCGTACAGGAAGATCTTCTCGATCAGCTCGACGGGGAGACATTCCAGCAGGGACGCCTTCCGGCGTTGCTTGGTCGGGTTGGTGATATTGCTCGCTGCTGCTGCTGCGACAGGTCTTGTTGCGGCCGCCCTCTTCTCCTGCGAAGCGGACTTGAGCTCAAAGGACAGCATAGGCCGGCCCTTGGGCCGACGTGGACGTGAAGGTTGGCTGTTGAGCCTGTTGTTGTTGTGAAAATCGCCATCGCTCTCCGCTGTCTTCTTTTCCTTGTCGTGCTTGCTGCTGGTTGATCTGTTCCTGCGGCCACGGACTCTAATGGGCGTGAGCATTCCCAACGAAAAAAGAAGATGGATAAGATAGGATATATGTATAATGTATTATGTATATGTAATCAATCCGTGGCGCCGGCTTGAGGAGATAGAGATATAGTTGCTATTGTCGTCTGCGAGGAGCCCATCTCTGCCTATCTACCAGATTTGACGATTGCCAATTAATGGCTGCTGGCCAGACGCACTGAACTGATTGGGCTGGAACTGGAACAAGCTTCTCCTCGAGACGGCGATGGGTTGTTGGAATCAATCAAGCTCTTATCGGAGAGCTGAGTTGATGAAGAGAAGAATGTCAGCTGTTTATCATCGCGTCTGATGATATGGCGCGAGCGGACGGAGCTCCTGCTCCGGGATAACGCGTCTACGTACAGTACATAGGGCTAGGGTAAGCATATACACGTGGATATGATGTCAGTGGTCACGTGGGGCATGGACAGCCCTAAGCCCTAGAGCTAGACCAGATCTGTTTATCATCTCATCGACGTTAATCCTTCATGTTGATGCCACCAAAAGAGATGCAGATGAAAAGAACAGAGACAGGAACACCGTGAGGTCCTGGCAGAGCCTCGATGGATCATGGAATGAACGAGTCGATCGCGTGCAGGATTACTGCTCATTCTTTGGCTTTCAAATAGCAGCATACCCCGCATATCCCTTTCCTAGGTATCAAGTTTGATGACCCGACCAACGCCAGTACATCAAACTGCACCTGGGTAAAGTATTATCTACTTAGTGTTTCCATCAATGTGCATTGGAGCCGCATGACTCGACTCGACTCAGCGGCCCTGGAAGCGGAAGAAAGAAAGGAACGGTCGTCTGTCTTATTATACATACATATCATATCCGTAGTTAAGTATATGCAATAATTATACACTATAAGATCCCTTATCCAACCGGTTACCTAGGTAGAGATAGTTCATCATCCGGGAAATCGTCTAGTTCAGGCATTTTTCAAAATCTTCCATATTCCACTCACTCTCCCTGCCAACGTGAGCTGATACCCTGTCTCGACAACCCCCTTACACATCTCCCACGCGCCATTGCCGTTCTTACGGTCGCTGTCCCCCTTCTGGATCGGGTAGTCCACCGTAGGCGGGATCTTCGTGGCCATGAGACCCGGGAACCGATCCGCACAGACAGCCTTGATGTTGCTCACGGCCCGCAGGCCCTCTTCGCCTGCGAATCGGCCGTATCCGGACCCCTTGACGCCGCCGAAGGGCAGCTGCACGGCATAGTAGCTGCCGAAGTCGTTGACGGCCACCATGCCGGCTTTGATGCCTGACACGCAGGCCTCCACGTCCCGCCGGCGGTGCCCAAAGACGCTCGCTCCCAGGGCATATGGCGTCGAGTTTGCGACGGCGATGGCGTCCGCTACGGAAGTGGCACGCATCATAACAAGGACAGGGGCAAAGAGCTCGACCTGGGCAATTCGCATGGAAGGAGTCACGTCGACAAGAAGGGTGGGCGTGAAGTAGTGGCCATGGGGATACTTGGGATGCGCGTATCGCTTTCCACCGCAGATCAGTCGCGCGCCTTGGCTGACCGCATCTACGATGAGAGATTCCAGCCGATCGAAGGATGCGGGAGAGATCATGGCGCCGACGTCCGGAGTCGTGGGTTTGTAACTGGGATCTTTGGGATTCGGCTTGGAGTCTAGCAAGACGGAGCCGAGACGGAGAGCCTTGACACGCGGCGTGACGATCTCGATAAGCTTCTCGTAGACCCCAGGCAAGGCGATGACGCGCTCCACTCCGATACAGTTCTGACCAGCAGACTGGAAGACGCCTCGCATCAGAATCGAGGCGATGGATGGCAGGTCTCGAATAGTGGTGGGATCATCCAGGACCACGAATGGGTCCTTCCCCCCTAGTTCCACCGTGACTGGGATCAATGCCTTCGCAGCCGACTCGCAGACCTTGTGTGCGACTGGTCTCGAACCGATGAAGGTCAGCTGGGAGATGTCTGGATGCGATGTCAACACATCGGCCACTTGCGGCAAGCAGACAACGCATTGGACAAGGTCGGGCGAGTGGCCGCAGCTCGAAAGGGCTCCACGAATGATGTTGGTGAAAAAGGCGGAAGACCATGCCGTCTGCTCTGACGGCTTCACGACGATGGCATTGCCAGCAAACAGTGCACTGATGACAGGGGAGATGAGGTTGTGGAAGGGGTAATTCCATGAGACACAGGCGGCGACCACACCCAGCGGTTCATATCGGACCGTGTTCTTCTTGTACATCATGAGGAAGTTCGTCGGTCGTTTTTCGGCAGTGAGTGCTTTCTCTCCATGGTCAATTGTCCACTTGAGCTTCTCGGCCGTCACGAGGATTTCTCCGAAGGACGCGTCCACTTTTGTCTTTCCGGAATCCAAGCAGCACGCAGTAACGATATCGTCTTGATGTTCAAGGATATACCTATACGCCACAGCACGCCGTCAGCTCCCAGACTCTTCGGCCAATGAAGGTACGACCCATCCACCCACTTTAGCATCGTCTTGAGAACCTGTCTTCTTTGCGCAAACGTTGTCTGCGACCATTCGACCTGTGCACGTTTCGCGGCTTGGATGTCACGGTCGACCGATTCGGGAGTTGCCAGGACAATCCCTCCAGTGTCAGCGCCGAGGATTCTGCCATCAGCAGGACAATAGCTCATGATCCGTTGGGTATTCCATTTCTGTAAATAGACCACATTGGTTAATCATCTCACTCTCCTTCAAGACGTGTTCTGCAAACTCACCCCTTGTACCTGCCCCTCTAGAATCTCCTTGTCTTCCCCCTTGACATCGTCCCAGCCCTTAGCCTCCCAGTCCGGTCGCAGCTCTGGCGGCAGCGGCACGTCGAACTTCACAGGCGCCTCTCTGCGGCTCAAAAGGTAGAGGTATCCCAGGTAGATCGCCGCGTACGAGAACACCGCTGCCAGTCCCAGCTCAAGCCATTGGCAGTCGAACGGCAGGCTTTCCAGGATCGATTGGACTGGGGGAGGACGAAAAAACTCCACCAGACGGTCCATGGTGGAGGTCTGGCAATTCCACCGGCAAGGGAGCAGCAATTGTCGAAGCCGTAACTTTTGTTTGACTTACTGCCGCGTGCCTGATTATTTTAGGGGGAGAGCTTAATTTCCGCGGAGGAGCAAAGGCGGTCAGGAGTGCGTGATGGGCCGATCCGTGCCTATCCATGTAGCCTGATGCAGGACCATAACTTGATGATCCATACTGGCGAAGTATTATTATTGAGTCCTGTTCACTGATAATTGGTTTTAGAACAGATAGTCTCTAAGTGGGATCTCGGTAGGAAATATATAATTATTTGTGAACCACATATGGCCTTGCAAACACTGAGTGCTGCATCATGAGTAGAAATATATCACTGTTGCTAAGAAATTATATTATGCTAACTTTAAGCTATATGCTACTAAAGAATATGAAGAAATTTCCATGATATCCTTAGAGTAAAAGACAAGCAAAGAAAACATAATTTGCACGAGATGACAGATTGGCAGTGTTTGCGCGGTCAATTCACTCATTCATCATCATCAGAAATGTCATCAGCCATGTCCTGTCCTTCATCTTCATCCTCGCTAGATTCCGTCTTCTTTCTCCTTTTCGCTTTTGTGGATTTCTTCGACTGCTTTCCCGTCGTCAGCTCCAACTCGCCCTTGCGCTTTCCAGTTCTTTTCACCAGATGGTCAATGACACATCCTTCATCCCAGCCCTCACTTCCCTCTCCCGTGATAGCTCGGCATCGGGGACAGGTTTTGCCATGGCGGATAAACAGCTGATGGAGGGAATATTTGAGATGATCCGGGATGCGCACCTCAAGATGGCTGAACGCAGTGACCTCGTTGACTTTTTCGGATGGGAGCCAGCCCAGCCATTTGCAGATGCGAAAGATGTGAGTGTCCACCGCAAAGCAGGGCCGTTGGAGACAAAACAAGATCACACAGGCGGCTGTCTTGGGACCGATGCCAGGGTATTTGACAAGTTCAAGCATGGCCTGGTCTTTGTCGAGAGCATGCATGTAGTCCAGTGACAAGACATTCTCATTAACGCACTCGATCTCTTTCTGCTTGGCTGCATCTGTCTCATTCTCTGCACCAGCAGGTCCATCTGCTCCTGTCTTAGCCTTCAACAAGGCGGCCATGCGCTGCATATTCTCCTCGTAAACCATGTCTAGGATCTCTTTGATATATCTGCTCTTCATTGCTGCCAGACCGCCACTCCTCATCGCCTGAAAGACATCATCGACTGGGGCACGGCGAACGGCATTCCAGTTTACACTTCCCTTTCCGATACCTTCCTCCAGAATGCCAAACTTCTGGACCAATCCCTGAAACGCTTTAGCGGAATTTCCAGTAGTGGTGGCACCACTGAGCAATGTGCGAATCAGAGCATCAAGAACAGACGGGACTTCACCACATCCTGTCACTGTGAGGGATGGCTGAGGCACAGTAGCGGGGGCAATGATTTCTCCGTGAACGGTGGACAACAGTCGGTTGACCTCTTCACATTCTTCTGGTGTAGGATGAGGAAAATCTGGGAACGGACTGACCCCAGGGGTAAGACCATAGGAAGATCCATTTTTTCTCGCTTTCTTCGTTTTCCCATTGGCGTTTAATTCAGTGTTGTCTTCGAGTACGGTCTTCTGAGGTTCATCGCTTTGTGTTTTGGCAGGCTTCTGATCGACGGCAAGTTTAGGCTCTTGTTTGACAGCAGACCTAGAAACTTCATGACTATCACCAACGATAGCAGCAGGGGCCTTTCCCAGATTGTGGGGAAGTTCGTTGATGTCGATCTCTTGAATAACAGAGGCAGCAGCACGTCTCTTTCTTTTTGTACCTGCTCTCTTCGTTGAGTTCCTAGATGCTAGCTCTGTCTTTCCTGACACAACGTTTTCAGACTTCTTGTTGCTTCTTTTAGTAGAGCTTGCTTCCTCGGAAGGAGTTTGCGGAGTACTAGATAGTCGGGCCTCTGCTTTCTGATTCGGAGCCGGCAAAAAACTCGCTTCCTTCGAAGCCATTGACCGGGTGATCCGACGCTCCATGGTCAATGAAGGACTAGAAACAGAACAGATTTGCGGCGGATATCTCGCAGAAATCGATGACATCAAAGAATCCACAGCGTGACTCGCGACTGTTCTTCATCAGCAGCTCAGAAAGAATGAGAGATCTAGCTCAGAGAAGCTGAAAGAACAGGGATGAAGCAGGTTTTCGTCTGTTTCTTATGATTGAGGTAAGGAAATCAACTGAACAAAGGAGCGATACCTGTGCCGAGGGAAAACACGTGAAGACAATAGCGATTATGCTTGGAACTGTTGCCTATATCATGACACGTGATTTAGGGTTTGGCCAGGCGGTGAGTTGCAGTTGCTTAGGATGATTTAAGGCAGGAGTAACCTAGGAGGCATTACTGCACCAGGAGGAACTTGAAACCAACCAAACTCCCATTATATGCAATGATACAAACACAAGAACCTCCCGTTTTATCTCATATGCACATGATTCAAAGACAAAACAATGATGAAGACCGCCTCAGTTGCCCATGACCATCCTAACATGGTATAAAATAAAGTAAGTGTCAGACCTCAATCTTATTTTCGTCATACATAGTCCCCGAGATTGTGGATGCTGACATCCTGCCGGTCTCTGACTTTAGGAATTTCCTCTGTCTCTCCATTATCTTCCTGTTTTGAGGTTCCGCGTGCCTGACCGAAACCGACAGATGGGACTTCGGATTCTCCAGGACTTGAGGCAGGGACAACATGGCCATTGCTGTCCAGTTTGACACCGTTTGCGGCAATTTGGAATTCTCGCTGACCGGCGACACCGTTCATGATGGCTTCTTTTGCCCAGTCCATCACTTTGAGTTTGCGACCTTCGCCTCGGACTTTCTCCAAGTGCTCGAAGTAACCCTCTCTGACGGGGGTTATGTAGTTACCGCAGAAGACGCCGACTTCGAATTGGTTGGGTTCTGAAAGGCCATTTTCTTTGGCAACTTCGGCACAGGCATCCTTGAGGTCGTCAAGGGTTTGATAAATCACGCTGTCCGCGCCGATATGCTTGGCGATTTCCTTCGCATCCCGATTATGGGCGACTAACTCGAAAGGAGACGCCAAGTCAATGCCGTAAATATGGGCGTGGCTGTTGTACAGAGTCAGAAGAGATAGTCGAAGCCGAGGGGTACTTTAGAGAACTCACGTGATAGGAGGCGCGCAGCTTGCAAAATGCACCTTCTTGGCACCTGCTTCCCTGGCCATGGAGACGATTTCACGACTCGTCGTGCCACGTACTATGCTGTCATCGACGAGGAGGACATTCCGATCCTTGAATTCAGACTTCATGGCGTTCAACTTTCGGCGAACACCTTTCTGCCTGGTTTTCTGTTCCGGCATGATGAACGTTCGGAAGACATAGCGGTTCTTGACGAAGCCTTGACAGTAGGGTTTATCCAGATAGCGTGCGACACTAGCAGCCGAGGTATTGGAAGTCTCTGGGATGGGTATGACAACGTCGATCTCTTTCACAACCTCAGGTCCAAGAACCTCGAGCACCCGCGCTGCAAGACGGTCACCCATCCGCTGTCGGCTTCGGTAGACACTGATTCCGTCAATCACCGAATCGGGTCGTGCAAAGTAGACGTATTCGAAGATATCCGGAGCGTATGCCTTCTTTTCCGCGACCTGGCGGAATACAGGCTCTCCACCCTTCTCGATAATGACCGCTTCTCCAGGTTGAATATCGCGAATGTTTGTGAACCCTAGCTGGTCGAGAGCGACGGATTCAGATGCCATCATGTAGTCCGTACCGTGACCATCAAGGGAAGGACGAGACCCCAGAACCAAAGGACGGATACCATAGGCGTCACGGAAACCCAAGATGCCAAAACCTATTCAGATCAGTATTCAATCTGTTCGCGCAGGTTCTTCACCAGACCCACCTGCCAGCATCGCTGTGCAAGCCCAGCCACCCTCACAACGTTGATACATCCTGCTGAGAGCTGCGAAAATGTCCTCTTTGTTGACGCGAGCCTTCCTCGTTTCAGCCAGCTCGTCTGCGAAAACATTCAACATCAATTCGCTGTCGCTATCCGTATTGATGTGGCGATGGGCCTCCAGGTCGAGATATCTCTTGAGTTCTGGAGCATTGATCAAGTTCCCGTTATGGGCAAGGCAAATACCATACGGGCTGTTGACATAGAACGGTTGGGCTTCTGCATTGGCACTGCTGCCCGCTGTCGGATATCTCAAATGGCCGATACCCATGGAACCCGGCAGATCGGCTACCCTGGCGCCGTCTTGGAAGACTTTGGCGGCCATCCCATTGGACTTTAATTGGAAAATCCGGCCGCCGGACGCGCACGTAGCAATGCCCGCGGCATCCTGTCCTCGGTCTTTCACTCAAGTAAGCTGAGGAGTTCCAGACATTCCAGACAGGTTATACAAAGAAGAATCCAGCCAAAGACTGGATAGTATTAAGGTCACTCACGTTGGAGGAGATAAAGCGCCTCGTGAAGGTCGACCGCGGCGGCGGCCTTTGGGTTCGCCAAGATAAGAGCGAGAGTTCCACACATTTTTGACTAGGAGAGGCGAATCTGCGCAAGTCGTCGTAAGATGGTTAGCATGGAGTCCAAGATATCACACAAAAATGAAATTAGTGCCAATAATAGGATCGAAATCGTAGGATTCAGATTGGACTTTTTTCCGCAATGATATTTTCGGAAGTCTAACATCTATTTTGAAAAAGAAATCATCATGAAAAGCAGTAACACAGTAGCTGAAGGCCCGAAGGGATCGAATCTTACCTACCTTCCACACGATTCCTTCACCAAAAGGTGGGGTGGATCAAAATCTCCGGTCCAGGGAACAAAGCAGGAGGGATGGATATTTCACCAGACAGACCCGGAGAGGGACATTGTGCAACGAACGATCTGGAAGGAAGAATTACCAGCACTCAACCAGCAGAGCCCACATAAGAGGGGGCAGGGGAAGAATATAACAGAGAGAGAAAAGTCAGAGAAGAATGGTGGTGGTGATTTCTTCCATGGAGGGACGCCATGGGGCACATTTCTCCACCGGTTAGTTCAGGATTGCGAGCCAGAGATTTTTTTCTTTTTGCCGTCTCGTCCGACTTGGTTGCGGTTAAACTAAATGAACCGAAGAATATGCGCTTGCCAGGTGATTGGTTCCCCGGATCATCTGGTACTTCCGATGCCGGACTGTCTCCGACCAACCAGCGGCGAGCTATTATCTATTGGACTGCTTGGAACTATATCCTCTTGAATACTATCTAAACGATATTCAGTTCTTCTTCTTCTTCTTCTTTTGATATGAACAGACATTCTCTTCTGAGGACAAGAATATCACTCCTCTATCACGTGTCTCTTCAGACCCTGCTCATTTGTTCAGACACGATGAGCTTGACTGATCATGGACCGCCTTTTCTTTATCTTCCCTCTTTGTATCTCAAAGAGTTTTGTTGGCTGTGATGCTTTGTGATTTCTATTTTCTTCTGCTTTGTTCTTATTTTGTTTCTTTGCGGCTGTCAATGCTGGTCAATTCACTAATATCTTGCAACAAAGCGTTTATTTGTCCGACAAAAAAATATTGTATATGGCTTCAAATCACAGCCAGCATGTTCAGCAATCCCCTGTCTGCTGGGGAACAGCCTTTCACATATACTTCTATGCCATATCTATGTCTTTGTGCTAGGAGTGTCCCCCTTCCTAGATATTGCATTCCTAAATTTGTATCCATGATACTTCTCCCTTTCAACCATGTTGTCGGCCAGATGTCTTTTAACCCTGCTGCACATCAGCTTCCACTCATTAGATATCTTAGTATATGTGACTTTCATATCTCCCGTTAATTTCTCTCCTACCAAGGTAGCAACAGGAGCCCTCCTTCTCGGCACATTGCAAATTTTCACTCCCTCTAACGCTTCACTTATTATCTTCTTCACTTTCTCTCTTGTTCACCTCTCTAAGGACCCCTACTCTGCAAGAACACTTCCAGTCTGGTGCCAGAAAGTCAGCAAAGGCATCATCATATTACTACTGGACTCTTCTTGCTCAGCAGAGTGGTCCAGACACTTTGAGCCCTCCTTTTCTTCTTTTGAGGTTTAACTCTGATTTCTCGCCTTCTCCACTTTCATTCCTTCATATCCTACAGTACCATGGCCTCAGGTGGCAGATTTCATAGCCGTATGGTCATTGAATCTGTATCTGAAAGCTTCCGTCATCAACGTGTTATTACGATAGACAGTGATGGCAGTAACTCTATGCTGGCTCCTGATGCAGGCAGCAAGGGAAAGAAAAGGAGTAGAGATGTTGTTTTCATTGATCTGACCGAGGAAGACCAAGATGTTGTCGTCGGCAAGGCTTCTCATGTCCGCCAGGAGGAAATCTCCCGACATACGCGCACATTGAGTGCTAGTCAATCTCCATCGGAAGTTATCGATTTAACAAGCGACACAGAGTCCGAGTTCGAGTTCGACCCTGGAGATTACTTAACGGATGAGGGAATCGAGGAGCTCCTGAGAAGTTGGAACGATGAGCAGCCAGTGTTCGCTGCCGCACCTCCATCACGGAGGGAAGTGAGTTTCACCTTCTTTAATGGTACTCTGCTCGAGCCTGGCATGTCAGTCGAGCTTTGGGGAGGAAGGTTTTTTCGAATTACGCAGGTGGTCGAAGATCATCAAGGCGTCTTCCTACGGGGCAAGCATTTCGCTACGGTCGAAAGTCTGGGTAATCAATTCCCAAAGTGGGAAAAGGAACTCTGTTGGATCGTGAGGGCAACACCGGATGGAGTCGAGCTTCCAGAAGAAGATGTTCCAGTTACTGGAGTAAAGACGATACGGAAAATTCACCTAACGAACCGTCGCCATGAGACCAAGGGAACCCAGACTCAACACTCGCGCGCCTACTTTTGCCGTCTCAAACGCCTTAGCGTCTCCGACACTGACGTTGTCATTCGCTATCTGACGCCCGAAGAAGCAGATGAAGGCTTCCAGGTGCCGTCGAGTCTCCTACGATTGAGCTGGAGGGGGGAAACGCGCCCTTTCGGCAGCGTTGATAAGCCAAGAGAAACACCCAGAGAAGTCTTTGACGTTGAGACCGGACGCTTTCTGCCACCATCTATCGACTTGACTGACGAAAACTCGAGACAATACACCTTCGGAGATAGCTTTTGCGGTGCGGGAGGCGTCTCGTGCGGTGCAAGAAATGCTGGCTTGCATGTGAAATGGGGATTCGACCATAGTCTGGCGCCTGCGTCGACGTTCGCGATCAACTTCCCGAATGCGCTCTGCGAACTGGCAGATTTCTCTCAATTTCTAACCATGTCATCAAAAGACATGCGCGTGGACGTCTGTCACAGCTCGCCGCCATGCCAGACATGGTCTTCTGCGCATACAATCGAATCTGCAAACGATGACAACAACTCCGCTCTCATTTTTTCCGCTTTCAATCTGATCGGGAAGATCAAGCCCAGGATCCATACGATGGAGGAGACCGTTGGGCTGATTGAACGCCACAAGGAAGAGTTTAACTGCGTCGTGCGCGACATTATCGAGCTTGGGTACTCGATCCATTGCAAGGTGGTGAATTGCTGCGACTATGGAGTTCCGCAGAAGCGGAAACGGCTGATCTTGATTGCAGCTGGGTAAGTATCAACTTGAGAAGAGCTATTCATTCTATAAAAGAGTGTCCTGCTGACAAGTACTTATATACGTAGACCCGGCGAACAACTCCCTCCATTCCCAAAGCCTACCCACGGCCCTCCAGGCTCTGGCCTATTGCAATACGCAACCATCGCATCCACAATCTCCAACATCCCCTCCAACGCACAGGGTCACGACGTGCAACGAGCATTAGATCGCGGGTTCCGCCACGGCCACAAAGCCCCCTTTGACCCCAACACCTGGGCCAAGACGATCACCTGCAGCGGCGGCGAGGGGAACTACCATCCGAGTGGAAAACGCAATTACACGGCTCGAGAGTACGCGTGCTTGCAGACTTTTCCCCTTGATTACAAGTTCTACACCAGGGGGATGGTTAAGCAGATTGGTAATGCTGTTCCGCCGGCTTTGTCGCAGGCTATTTACCGCGCGGTTGTCAAGTCGTTGCGGGAGACTGATGAGGCGGAGTTGCGGGCTGCGCGAGCGCAAGCGCAAGCACAGCAGCAGGCGGAGCGGACGGTCATCTCGCTCCTCTGATTTCAATCAATCTCGAACATGAGGCTGAGGCAGGAGCAACGTGGTTTTTGACACTGCGTCTTTCTCAGGCTGACTGACATAATGTCTCACAATCTCCTTTCTTTCAATGGACATGGTGTGCAGATCGATCGATCCACCGTGAGCATGTCATTCTCATTCTCGTTCTTCTTCGGATTCAATTTCTACCTGGGCACATAGCTTTTGAACAAGCATTGCCCAACATCGTTCGGACAGATGGTCTCACTCAAGTCTCGTCTCATATGGACATTGATTGGCATTGACTGATTGACTGATTAATTGGGGACGTCACGACACTACTTGTCTTTACCCAAGCGAAGTATTACTGTATTGGCACATCACATCAGGAGACATTCGCCGTCCGTTGGACTTGTCACTTGCAGGCGGTTGAGTTGAAGGATAGCCATTATTTTGTAATGCAGGAAAGAAACAAATATGGAAATGTATCAAACACAGAAATGTACGTTACGACCTATGTAGGTAGACTCGGGCATCACAACGTTACCTAGGTACCTAATCTTTGATATCGGGTATCATCTGGTAATAATATCTCATGACTTTTAACAATACCACTTTCGACAGCGTACATGTACGGTCGTAATCGTATATTCCTAGGGGATTTTGGCTGAACCAGTGAATCAACCATCCAGGAACTGAATCCCAGCAAGAACTTGGAGATGAGACGACTGACGAGGATGCCAGATTGATGATCGCTAAAACCGGTCGCCTGTTGCCATGACCGAACACTTCCGAGAGAGAGAGAGAGTGAGAGACAGAGCCTAGTTCTGGGTATCCTCTTCGTCATGATCATCAAAAGGAAAATGATGCCGGATGGCGATCTTCTCCGTTTCGGTGGTGGAGTGCTCTAGCAATCCAGCCTTGACTGCTTGTGCGACTGCTCTGGCATTTTCGAGATGCTCATCATCAGGAACCCAGCCGAGAGCATCTACAATACCTACAAGCTGCCTCATCTTTGACAGTTCTCGCATTTCTCAGCCTCTTTGTTATGTTCATCCACGCATTGTCGTATCTCCTGCGGAGTATTTTCAACGATCAGGAATGGGAAAGGCAGGTGGCTGCCCGAGTCAGTCATGTCGGTGACTTGCAAGGATCAATTGATTAGGTTTGGCACATCGACAATCTAGTCTAGTAGTCAAGTATAGTCTCTGTATTGGAAGAAGAGAAGAAGAGATACTCTTTGCAAGCATACAAAGCATTGCAACTTTGAACTGATGTGCTCGCATAGCCATCTCAATCAGGTTTAGTCCCGCTCCTCCATAGATCAGATCCTCACGTGTACTGCACTCCGTACTCCGTACTTGATACTCCAACTGAGCTCTCAGCTTGAACTCATCTCTTTCATGCCATGAGGATCCTGGCAGACGCTTGCATGATGTACACTACATGAAAGGCCACTGAGGTTTACAGCAATTACGGTAAGCTGGTATAAATATAGGTAGTGTCCAGAATCTTGGACTGGAGTGGCCGTCCATATTTCCGCAAATCGGCAATCCGATTTTTCAGTCGGTAATTGACCGGGTT
The DNA here is from genome assembly GCF_041956645.1 of Rasamsonia byssochlamydoides. Taxonomy (NCBI): domain Eukaryota; kingdom Fungi; phylum Ascomycota; class Eurotiomycetes; order Eurotiales; family Trichocomaceae; genus Rasamsonia; species Rasamsonia byssochlamydoides. Next base: position 150,082 of record NW_027192387.1, on the reverse strand, counting down.
CAGTAGAGAGTAACAGCCCTGCGATTTCGGAACAAGATCAATTCGGAATGAAAAACAAGAATCTGGACTTTGTTGTTGGGGAAAANCCGTGAAGATACCCGCCGATAACCGCCAGTTGCAGCTGTCTCGGCTGGGGGCGGGCGAGAGGCCCGCGGGTAACCTGGGGAAGCGACCTCGGCAAGGGGATTAACGCCTAACGTCACGGCGACTCAATGCCCAGAGCTAGCTACCCAGGTAACTGGAGCCCTTTCTTCTTACTGCTCTGCTATCAGCTTTTAGCTCTCTCTCTCCGAGCTGAATCAATTGCAACCTCAGAAGAAGGTCCTTCACTCGTGTCTTATATCCATTCATCGGGCCTGTTATTTATCACCATGTCGGCCTCGGGCACAGCGCTGCGACGGCTAAGCCAGCGGGCTCCTCCCCGCACTCTGGTGGTTCCATCCCGCATCGCCCCCGCTCCCTTGTCGCGCTCCCTCATTATCCCCAACGCCCTCAGGACGACACTGTCAGCATCAGCATCACAGCGCTCACGATTCTCGACAATGGCTGCCTTGCAATCTGCTGCGCCGCCTCCCGTCGTGGAGAGGGCCTATGATCCAGAGATCAAGGACATGGCCCACTACATCCACAACTACAAGATTGAATCCGATCTGGCGGTATGACAGTTGTCCTTTTTCTAGTCATCATCGACTGGCATTGCGAATTTCCTAAGCTGACAACTGCAAGTTCGATACCGCCCGTCTGGTCTTCCTCGACACCCTGGGTTGTGGATTGGAGGCTCTCCGATTCAAAGAGTGCACCAAGTTGCTGGGTCCCGTGGTCGAGGGGACGGTGGTCCCCAACGGCACCCGCGTCCCCGGGACGCCCTACCAGCTGGATCCCGTCAATGGCGCCTTCAACATCGGTGCCATGATCAGATGGCTCGACTACAATGACTGCTGGCTGGCAGCGGAATGGGGTCACCCTTCCGACAACTTGGGCGGTATCCTGGCAGTGGCAGACTGGATTTCCCGCACCAACCGTGCCGGCGGGAAGCTGGGCGAGGGCCGGGTGCTGAAGATCCGGGATGTGCTGGAGGCCATGATCAAGGCCCATGAGATCCAGGGTGTGCTGGCTCTGGAGAACTCGTTCAACAAGGTCGGTCTGGACCACGTCGTCCTGGTCAAGGTGGCCACGACCGCCGTGACTGCCAAGTTGCTGGGTCTGGACGAGAAGCAGACGGCGGACGCCATCAGCCATGCGTGGGTGGACGGCCAGAGCTTGCGGACGTACCGTCACTCGCCCAACACGATGTCGAGGAAGTCCTGGGCTGCGGGAGATGCGTGCCAGAGGGCGGTTAACCTCGTGCTGAAGGTGCTCAAGGGTGAAGGCGGTATCCCAACTGTTTTGTCTGCGCCGGGATGGGGTTTCTACGACAACTTGTTCAAGGGCAACAAATTCAAGTTCCAGCGCCCATACGGCAGCTATGTGATGGAGAATGTGCTGTTCAAGGTGTCATATCCTGGTATGTACCCTGTTTCCGTCTTTGCGTGATGGAGGCTAACTGCTTTCCAGCTGAGTTCCACTCCCAGACGGCCATCGAAGCCGCCCAGATCATTAACAAGAAACTCGCGGAAATGGGCAAGACTGCGGCGGATATCAAGGAGATCACCAACCGCACGCACGAAGCTTGCATCCGGATCATTGACAAGCAGTTCAAGGCTATGGACAACTTTGCGGACCGCGACCACTGCGTGCAGGTGTGTATAGCTAAATCAGGTGTAGACTGGATTTACTGATTACTGACTCGGTTTAGTACATGGTGGCGACGATGCTCGTCTTCAACCGTCTGACTGCCAACGACTACGCTGATGGCTCGGAGGCAGCCACCTCGCCGCTGGTGGAAGACCTGCGCAAGCGGATCCGCTGCGTGGAAGATCCCCAGTTCACCAAGGACTACCACGACCCGGCGAAGCGCACGATCCCCAACGCTCTGACCGTGACGTTGAACGACGGCACGGTTCTGGACGAGGTCGTCGTCGAGGCTCCTCTGGGCCACCGTCTGCGCCGCGAAGAGGCCAAGCCAGAGATCCTGGCCAAGTACAAGCGCCACATCGAGGCGCACTTCGATGCCGAGCGTGTCAAGTACTTGCTGGAGCTGGGCTGGAACCGGGCCGAACTGGAGAACTATGATGTCGACAAATATGTGGACTTGTATGTGAAGGACAAGATGGTGGAGGCGCACTAGACAAGTATTCTGCATAAAATGTGAAGTATCTTTTATATAGACCTGAAGTTTTTATTGGCGAAATCAATTTTTTTTCCCTATACGGGTGAATCATTTCTGCAAGAGCTGAATAAAAATAATAATGCAATGAAGATGAAAGATGGAATAAATACAAAACCAAGGCATAAACAAAAAAAAAACAGACAAATAAACACACACACACACACACACACACACACACACACACAAACCCTAGAAATATAAAGCCTAGAAATATAGTCGCAAAAAATGCAACCCAGCTGTTTTACTGGGTGGCGCTGTTGTTGTTACTTACTAGGTGAATCCGCTGTAGCATGCTAAACTACACCACGGACCCGCTTGCTGTTCTGTTCGATAGGCGGCTGGAATAATAATATATTGACTATATTATATAACTTTTTTGAGAGCGTGGGTTATTATGGTGCCTTTAGCTAGGGAACTTGCCTACCTAGGTATCTTCTATTTTTTTAATGTACGTAAGTTGAGTCAATGCTACTGTGGCATAGCGTACGTACTGTTACTTACTTTTTTTCCTATTATAAATTTTCCTTTTTTATTTTAGTAATTATCTATATCCCCTTCAGGGAAAAAAAATCATAGGGACATCATATAAATTTGTTGAGTAATAATCAGATAAAAAGGTCAAGTTCGGCAGGAAAATGGCTCGGTGGGAGGGGGGTTTTTGGCCCTAAGGTCTGTACTGTACTCTCCTCAGATAACTGTACTGATTACCTAGGTACCTATCCACTGGGATCGATATGTATATAGCCTGTCTGTCTGTATGTAATAATATGTCAGCGCCTAGGAGTCCGTCTTAATTGGTGGTAATAGTGATCTCACCCGTGAACACCAAGAATATTATATACAGTAGTTCTGATAATAAATAGTTTCAAAGTCCTTCTTTCAGAAAAAGAATTGTAATAAAGTTAATTTCTGTTCTTTCTTTCTTTTGAATTGGATTTATTCGGATTTACTCTAATCGAGAGAGAGAGAGAGACAAGACAAGATGAGAAAGATGAGATGAGATAGCCACCCTCTATCTACCTATCTATCCACTATCTACACATCTATCCATCCATCTATCTATCGCAAAAATGAAGATTCTTCCAGATGACAAGACAAGGGATATAACAATGAAATGGACCAGACAGGATTTTTTTTCATGACACCCCTTCCGTTCCGATGTTGGCAACGATTTCTTCATGACGCACCGCCTGCCCACGGTAGGATTTTCGCCCCCGGACGAACCAGTCGATGAGGATGATGACGACCACGACGGCGTACACGGCTGAGATGTAGTTCATTGCTGGGGAAACAGTGCGTTAGCAATCCATAGAAGATACACAGGTACTGAAGAAAGGTGGAAACTTACTGCCCGCAGTAGCCGGATACACCGACGGAAACGAGTACAGAACCAACGTGAACAACGTCCAGGCCAGAACAATCCAGTTGCAGATCAGCCCGATCGGTCCCAGCCAGAACGGCCCATGGGGAATGTTGTTGCGCCCCTTGATCAGCAGACAGATGATGGGGATAGCGTACGAGATGTACAGCAGCACGATGCACGCCGTCACCATGCTGTTAAACGCTGTCGTCGAGCCCAGATACAGCAGCCCCAGCACCGACACGATGAAGCAGCTGACGGTGTGCGCGATCCAGGGCACGTCGAGGATCGGGTGGATCTGCGACAGCCAGCGATGGCCTGGCAGACCGCGGTCACGCGCAAACGACCAGCAGAGCCGCGACTGCCAGGTGTGCGAGGCGATCTGGCAGCCGATGCCCGTCGCCAGCACCAGCGCCTCCAGCACGATGGCGCCCGCCTTGTTGCCCAGTGCCTGGTAGTACAGCTCCAGGATGGGCACGCCCGTCGGCGTGTTCAGCAGCGGCTCCAGGTTCGAGATGCTGAAGAACATCGAGATGCAGTAGAACCACGACGTCACGAACCCGATGGCCACCGTGCCCATGATGGCGATCGGGATCGCCTTTTCCGGCTTGCCCACCTCCTCCGCCATGTGCGTGGCCGAGTCCAGGCAGGCGAACACCCAGTTCGGGTTGATCAGCCCGACGATGAAGGCGAGCCCGTCCGACGCCCAGCCGGTCGAGTTGACGAAAGTCGCGAAGACGAACTTGGCGTCGGAATGGGTCGGCGCGGCGGCCGGCACCGTGATCAAGATCACCACGAACGAGATCAGCGAGATATACAGCGTCACCGTCGCTACCGTGGGCAGCAGCTTGCCCACACAGTTGAAGAAATACGCAAACAGATTGATCACTTCGTAGGCGACGACCGTGTGCCACGCTTGGGGGACGCTACAACACGTTAGTCTTGTCGACATCTAGGAAAATGACAAAGGATTTGCCATACAAGTCTGGATGAGCGAGCTGCCACATGCCCACGGCGGCCTGACCCAGACCCAGCGCGACACTGGCGGACGTGAAAATACTGCCAGCCCAGGCGAACCAACCCGTCAGGTAGGAGGCGAAATTGGCATATTTCCGCGGCGCCAGCTCGTTGGCCCAGAAATACTGGCCGCCCGCGTTGGGCATGGCGCTGGCCAGCTCCGACAGAGTCACTCCGACGCAGGCAGAGATGAAGGCGATCCAGGGGATGCCGTAGATGGTCAGGACGGTGCCGCCCGAGTCGATGCCGGTGATCAGCGAGGCCGAGATGCCGAACCAGGAGTTGGTCAGCGAGAAACCGACGCCCAGCAGCGACAGGACGGAGAAGTTGCGCTGCATGTCCTGGGTGTAGCCCATCTCGGCCAGCTTGAGGGCGTCCTCGTCCATAGAGCCATTGTCGTTGGGCGCGCGCGCCACCGTGTCGATCTTATCCTCTTTACTCATGATGACTTATACAGTCGAAGTAGAATGGGATGGGAGGGAGTTGATTGACTGGGCAGTCAAAGGGTGGGTTCAGCGTGAACGAAACTCGAGGGCACCGATACGCACTACTGTCGCATATGGGCTGGGAGTAGTGCGCGCAGACCGACTGTACAAGCAGGAGGATGCGAATGCTGCGTGTCAAGGGCAGGTGCAATGGCGACAGGGCGCTCAACCGGTCGGACCACTACTATCATACAATACGAGATAGCAGGCGAGAGATCAAGATCCAGCAAGTCGTTTTGATCTTAAACAAGAAAAAAAAACAAATAAAATCGGATCAGACAGCAGCAGTTTGGATTGCTTTTGTCACAGCCTGGCCAGGACCACCAGGTCGAGACGGCGCGACAGGGAGAGAAACAGCAATGAATGCAATGACTTGAGACAGGAAGAGAGAAGAAGAAGAAAGCAATGAATAAATACACAAGGCTAGGCTAGCTAGGCCGTCGCCTTTTACAGGGACAGAGACAGGGACACAGGCAGAAAGAAAGAGATCAGCGCATTCACGACGACGAGCGTGAAGTCAAAATTTTTAAACTGTTCAGCATCGCAGGAAAGGAAGATAAGAAGTGCCTGGACACGCGATGAAGCAAGCAAGCAATAATCGATCAATCAGGAGAGCCAAAGCGCAGGGTCTCCCTTCCTCGAATAATATTCAAGCGGATCGGGGGCGACGACAACGAGAAACTTTTTTTTCGTCCTGTGCGGGAGAATATTAAATGCATCGCTGTCACGGCGACTTACTCCACAACTCTCCACTTGGTGGCAGAGACTAAAACGGTAGCATCTCCGCTATGACGACGGCTAAGACTGATTCTTTTTCGTCTGTCTTTTCGCTTTCGCTTTTGCGGATCGCAATTCAGCTCCCACTGAGGCATTAGTCCTGCAATCATCAGGTCTGTTGAATCCGGCCCAACAGATCCCAATGACTTCTCTTTTTCTCTTGTCTTCTTCTCTTTTCTCTTTTTCTTTTCTGCCAGAAATCAAACAAAATCAACTTCCGCGAGGGCAAGATCAGTGACTTCATCTTCGCCTATCGTGGTTGGCGCGTCTCGCGGGGTTTCCGCGCTGGCCAGCGCGCTAGACCGGATTCGTTAAGTAAAATTTTTCAGCGCGCGGCCACAGCGTAGCGGGGCAATATAATAAATACTATTGTCTGGATTCTTCACGGTTATTATCGCCCGTGCTCCATCGGCATCCACTGATCCCGAAGGATGCGGATCCGGTTTCCTTTCCAGTGAGTGAGAGACTGCATCTGTCCAGTCATTTAATATTATTAGTCTTATCTCTTGTATGTACTCTGTACTGTATAGAGTATAGAGTACCTCAGGCAAGCAAGCAACTGCTCGTGATAGATTGACTATACTCCGTACAGTACGATACAGTAGATTGTTGAGTAGTACTCGTACGCTAAGCATGTGATGCCCCCACCAGCCAAGCTTTCCGTGGTACTGCTTGGTGGGTCTGAGACAGCCGGGAAGTAAATACTCATACGATTATGTAAGAAAACTTTCCGTCATGTATGACACGGAACGGTACCACAGCCAAAGTCTACTTATCTACCTTCCTAATAGGTAAACAACTCACGCGACTGGAGTCTTGCCTTTCTTCCTGCTTCTATGGAGCATGGACTATACAGTAAAATACCAGCATTGATATGATATGATGCACTCAGTCTGCATAGTAATTTTATTCATGGTCGAAGTGCATTATGTACTGGACCTAGGCACCTATTAGGGCTATGATGGTAAATTACCAGAACAAGCAATGTTTTCCGTCTTAGAATGAAACAGACTACTACCTAGACATGTACTGTACAGTACATGCCTGGCAATTTCATTTCATTTCGTTTCCCTTTCCCCTTTCTGGAAATACATATACAGATGGATATACGATCCCTAGATAACATATGAATACTCTGTTGGCTTGGATCTTTATCTATCAGTATCTCGGTATTAATCGATACTGGGATCAACTGAGCTCACTATCCATGCTGGAAAGCAAAGGCATTCCATTCCTTAGGTAAGATAGCAGTCCCTTACTAAGCATATGAAATAGGGTTTGTTCAATAGAACAAGAACAGAAATCTACTCGCATTCATTATGAATAATAACAGCACTGATATCAATAAGTCAAATACGCCTAGATACAGACAAAGTCCAAACACTACCCAGTCCATCAAAATCCAGACATGCAAGCAAAAGCAAAAGCAAAAAGTCGATCTGTCCATCCATCCTGATGTGACGTGATCTCATGATAGCGATACAATGATGCGGATACACAAACCAAATATAAAGATTATCCTGATTCTCAAACTTGCAAAATTTATGAAGTTCGGAAGCGCTTTTTTGACGGCCCCAAGCCACTGCCACTGTCACTTGCCGCATGGCAAGTAAGTAGTACTGTAGTTGCGATTTTCCAAGTGTCACTGAGTTTCCTCGGGGGGAGTACATACAGAGGAAGACAGGCTTAATAAGATTACAAGGCACTCTCGACCGATTTTTTTTATTTTGTTGCAGACTCGGCCAAAAAGAGGCACTATGGCACCAACTTCTTGGTGATTCTGAACTAGGTATTCGGCTGCGCCAACATATTTTTATTTTGCAAGGCGATTGATTCCAAAACTCCGATAAGATAATGAGAAATCGAATCGCTCTTGGCGGCCAAATCTCAATTTTCAAATAAAAGATGAACGTTCGATATTCGAAAATCCAATCCAAGGCGCATGCAAATCTACAGATCCATGGGCATGGCATCCTTACTTATCTCGCATCGCATCGCAATCACAGAAAGGCTTTTTTTTTTGCATTCCAAAACCAAGAAATTAATTACCGAGAAAGGGTCGACATGGGTTTGTTTGAATACGATATATCTAGAGAATCAGTCAAGATGATTTTTATTTCCGAAACCGTAGATGATGGTATTAAATAAGCTTTCGGCCTTCCTTTTTTTTTTGCTGGCCAGATAGAATTGGTAATGGGTATGATTGATTGTACGGTTCCATTGATTGCTTTGGCACCAAACGTTGGCTCAGCGTTCTGGTGGCAGCAATGAATCAATGGAGTGCTCGAAGTATACGGCTGCCTTTGCAATGTTTTTCACTTGCTCCAGTGACCATGGACTGGTAATGGGAGATAGGTGGATGTGTGTACTGCACTGGTTTGTACTGGTTGTCTGGAACTTATGTTCCAATACCCACCAGATGCAATTGAGGTGGGCTTGCCACTGGTCAAAACGGTAGAAATCTAATATAGGAGACACGAGCTCCACGCCCCCTAAAAGAGTGTCAGTTGCTTTGAAACAATGCATATATAGCAACTGAAGGCTTGATTGGACTCTGACATCAATTGAGCATCATCTGGTTTGTAATCGTCACCTCCTGAATAATCGACCATTCATCATAGACCTCTGCCTCTTTGCTGTGGTCTTTGTTCACATGATTCGGAAGTCCGGCTGCCGCCAGCTGCTCACTGAGCTCCTGTGCAGTTGAGTGCCAGTCCATGTGTTCAGTGGTCTTGCTTCCTGTAACCAATTCCAGTTTAACACCAAATCGAATCTGAACAGGAGTCGACATTTTCGAGTACGTCAACACGAAGCCATCTTTGTGAAATGTAAGACACAATTGATTCAATGACAAGGGTTCAAGAAATGAATTTGGTACGATCAGATGGATCAGGATCGCAATACTTTAAAGAATGATAGGGATAAAGATGAACAAGAGAAGGAAAAGAAAGTAGCTGATCTCAAAGGCTGAAGTCGAGGAATGTTTGGGCATTGTTGTCTGGTTAGCAGGATATTGTATCTATCCTACGCTTCCTTTATATACACGCAGGTGTCCATGAAATCAACTAGCATTTTCATTATCCGCTATAAAAATAGATCATCTATTATCTGGAAGCCATGAGAACACGGCGGCAAGTGAAACAACATGGAAAAGACCAAGCCACCCAGATTAGTCTGTTCTTTTGGCTTCTATTTGCTATGTAGGGCGTGAAAGCTAGCGGTAGCTATGTACCATACCTAGGTACATGTACTAATGAAGTACCAAGGTGAGCCTCAGCAAGACGCCGAGGTCTGTGGATAGTTCACCTATTTCATATCCACTCATCAAGTACCCTCTACAGATACTTGAGATAAGGCGGTACCTTCTGCTATCTTAAGAATGTTAGGCGAAGTATTGCATGAGAAGTGTACTAACGTTCCCTTAGTATGTGATGCGAAGATGTGGGACCAGCCGACTTCTGGCGCGAAATTGCTTGCATGCGGCGCAGCAAAGGCTGGCAGAGAACACAGGAGACCTTATCAGTAATATTAGACTACAACTACCTAGCCACCATGGTTGGTATTGGTCCAATGCATGATTTAAGCGCTGGCAAGGAGGCAACAACTTGAGCCTGATTCTAAATCACGTAATGAAGTACTTGAAGGAATTGCTCACTGAAAAGGGCCATACTTGATCACGCTCTCTAGTTGTTCATTTACCGACAACCTCATAACCAGACTCCCATCACTGCTTACTTGATCTCTACAAAGATTTTCATTCTCTTTCACCGAACATGGATCCCGAGGCCCCTAATGAAATCGAGGATCATCAACAAGAATCTACTCCCGAAAGAAGGCCCTATATTCCTTTGCTGCCGCCAACCCCTCCTTCTCCCTCTTACTACGAAGAGTTAAGGAGGAGATTTCCCCCCCGCCATTGCCTCCCGATGCAGGGAGGCTGCCGGGATACCGTCGATCAGTCATGCAAGAGAAATTCCTAGCTGCTGACCGAGCGAATCCCGACCCAGGTCAAGAGAAGCCACTATTCAAGCCTTGTCATCTCTTCTTCTACGGTTCATTAATAGACCCCAGAAGTGTTGCAGTCTGTTCTTGGACTTCCGGAACTGCCTGTTCTGCAGAAGGGATGGGTTACTGGGTTCACCATGAAAATGTGGGGTATCTATCCAGCCTTGATCCCGAAGGACGGCAATACGAAAGTAATGGGGGCTGTATGGAAAGTCGACGAGCACTTGCAATTCCTTCGTCTCATGGAGTATGAGACGAAGGCCTATACGTGGTGCCCCTGTACCATACATCTCTGCGACGGGGAGGTCCTACCTGAGTCTCGAACCTTTACCTGGGCCGGCGATCCTGCTAGCAAGGAACTGGAGGACGGCAGCTTTGATCTGGAGCATTACCAGAAATACTTCAAACCGTCAGTGGTCCGCAAACATACAACTGAGTAATCTATTGAGGGGAGATGGGGGAATTGCTTCAAAGCACAGGGAGTTTGGTTTTGAGATCTTTCATGAATTGGCTTGTGTGTTTTATTCTTTTTATCAAATGTTCATCTACGCATTTGCCTCTCCTAAATGTCAATCCCACTTAGTTTGAGCTCGTTTGAACTCTGGTGCCTAACTGAAGAAGATCATTAAGCACGTTTGACATGGATCTCTCTCCCCTGCCTAATCCCAATTTTTGAGGCTTTACTTACTGTAAAGCTAAAATAAGCGATGGCCTGAACAGGCGCGTAGGTGCCATAGACTGTACATGGAGTGGCTAAATGAATTTTAACTGAGATTTCTCAGCGTCAAATCCTCTCAGATCAAATTCCGAGTTCCCTACTGCTTAGGGGGCGCGGTGTGGAGCCTCACGATCCACAGCTAGTGTTACTGCTATATTAAGTGCCGGCTTCTACTCCGTATGGAGCCATTATTATCAAAGATAAGCTTCTGTGACAATTGCTCCAGTTAAGCACTGACTATGAGTGGACTGGCTGGCATGTATGTAATAATAAACTTTGCTGCCGCTTTCTTCTTGAGAATCGATGCAGACCAGTCGATTTTCTATAGTTGCTTGCTCCCCAGACGGCTTCTTTTTTGGCTTGGGGCTGCCACGGAAACACAGTAGTATTGGTATGGTAGATCTCCCTGTGATCTCCTGAACATTTAGACTAATAAATATATTCAGATAATGTCAATCTCTGCTTGATGATTTACATATTGCCAATTCCAACGCTTCTTTTCTATAGTATGTCTCTTTTCATCTCATGGATCTTCTGATAAAGCTTCCTGTTGACTCTTCTTTTAGCCCTAACTCTGACTGGTTGCATTTCAACCTCTCCCGGTATTCTGAACCTCTTCCTGTTCAATCTACAGAGCCAATATTACTTTGCAACCGACCTTTCAAGTCTCAGTAGCATACTTCGGTATTTCACCAGACTAGCAAACTTATTTCCAATAGTAACTAATGTCTGCCAGGGATGTGCATCGGAAAACCGGCCATATGTGTCCCAACAATGGGGGCAACGGCCCAGTGGTTGGCAGCCCGTTTTTTGGATAGTTCCAGTAGTGCTGACAGTGAGGTCCAGAATCTTTTGTCTATTGCCTCGATTTTACAAAGCAAGGTCTTCCTCTGTCTGTTGGCCCTGGCAGGTGTCTGCTTTTCCATAGGACTCATCTTCTTGGTCCTGCTGAAGATCAGCTTGAAAGATTTGAAATCTACAAATACTGATCGTCAGCATGGCATGAAGCACACAATGTTCGGAGCACTGTGGCTATCTGCTGGACTGGTGCTGGCATCTGTAACTGCAACCACAGAAAGTCTCGGGGCTCTGCAGTATTACTCAAGCCCATCCGTTTCCCAATCATCCGTCACAGTCACGGCTGGAATCCCTGTGCAGGCCCTTCAATGGCTGGTATTTGCCTTCTCCATTCTGTTCGCATTTGGAATCTCTTCCATTTTCAAATCCCAGGGTGGGACGCTGAAGTCCGCTGGAAGCGACGTCGAACGAGCACCTGCGGCTAACATGACGGACGGACCTCCACCTATACCAATGTTCTGACAGAGAAGAATCATCAGTGGAGCCGTGACTATGATGGTCGACAAGGAAATGACTCTTGAATCAGGCCAATCAATGCCATTACAAGCCGAGTTTTTGTGGGATAAATGTACATACATATGCGTGTTCAGCAGCAGTCTCATTTGTTACTCTGTACTCAATATCCCATAGATCAATTATTTTCATTCATTATGAGCCATTATGCTCACCATCTTGATCACTCTCTAGGAGACCAATGTGGAGTTCCTTCAGGCTTCATCATCCCCCTGAGCTGACCTCAGCCCATAGGTTCAGAGTAAATTCGTTGAAATCTTAGGGGAATAATGCAGTATTATCACAGAATCCTGCCACATCACTCCATATGTTATTCCTATTTAGCAATGTGTCTTCTAAACCAAACCACAACTTCCTGTGGGGGAATTATCAAGGCTGGTCGCCTCCACAGTTACTAAAATTGAGTCGAGGTCATACAGAGGGATGTGTAGAAAGGCCACTGCTGATGCAAAAAAAAAAAGTCAACAGGATCCAACAAGACGACCACGAAACGGTTCATACCCAAATAATTATAATAGTGGCGATAAATGAGGATGCTCCACGGATTGAAAATAATACCCTTCACTTTCGTTGTTTCCCATTCGAGTTATGCGGCGTCACAATTGGCAGTTTAAGGCAACAATAGAAGAGGCTGTGCAAATGTCTCTAGACCAGTGAGAGACAAAAGATTATTATATTCGAGGTGTGGAGGACACCACCAATGGGGAACTATGGCGTGGAGAATGTGAGGCTAGTCTACATCGTACATCAGCTGAAAGACCAAAGGTGAGCTGGCACCGCAACTAATCAGTTGTGCGATAATTACCCCACTCACCTGCCCCTTGTGACGGCTCTGTCAAAAACGAAATAAATTCATATTTGGTAGCCTAATTTACAAGAATTCGAAGCTGAGGAAGGAAGAAGAGAAGAAAATTGGAATCAGGACTGTGGGCGAGGGATGTGATATATCGAAGCGAGAGCGACCCGGCCCTTTCCTAATTCGGAATTATCACGTGATCATGAGTAACCTGACAAGACTTCTGAGCTGCGCCGTCACACATACATACACCCACCTAAACCATAAACTATCCCAATATAATTCAAAGTTGATTAGGAAGCTAGTACATGCGACCATAGGGTGTGGAAAACAGGGCTTCCCGTCCGCTCAGCCGTACTTAAGCCACACGCCGGCTGGTTAGTAGTTGGGTGGGTGACCACCAGCGAATCCCAGCTGTTGCATGTAGTCTCTTTTTTTATCTTCTCTTTTGTCTGTATTTTTTATATAAAGGGAGGTATATGAACAAGAACCATCTAAGACCTACACCTATAGCTATCATAATGGGTATACGTAGTCAAATATGCCAGTTACAGGATTCAATCCCATGAGCGTCTTATCTTGCTATAGTCCTAGGCTTGGCCCCCTACAAGACCAGAGGACTCTTCAATAATGCCCGCCTGTTGCACTTAACCACTCGCCGGCAGAAAAAAAAGGTCATTTGATGAAGCAAATCTAAAAATGAAAATGCCAAATTGATTTGATTTTCTGCTCACACGCGGATTCGAACCGCGGACCTCATGATTACTAGTCATGCGCTCTACCAACTGAGCCATGCGAGCTGTGATTGGTTAGCCATACGCCAGTGTCGTATTATTATTCTTGGATACGATTCGAATATCTGTCGCATTTGGAATCAAGGGCCAGTACTGTACTCGGGAGCAGGATGAGATGAGATTCTTTTGAAGCAGATATGGTAAACTATTTTTTGCTTAATGCATACGTATATATAGAATGACTGTAACCGAACATTATTCACGTCGGCTTCCGATATTGTGTTGCAGATTATACAACAAGTTGATATCCCAACTGCAAGGTAAATATAAATATTCAACCCTTCTCATTACACTCACAACGTTCATCACCATTCAAACCCCAACCCCCAATTACTGTCCGCCCTATCCACACATTGCTGATAAGTGATATATATTCGCGGCGACATTCCCGACCCCGTAGCCCCTTTTCGCCATCACCCCAAAGACCCTCTGGCACCAATAATAACAATGGGCAGCGGAGCGGAGCCGGAAGTATTCCTGCGCGGCCCATAACGTAGGCAGCATCATTTGGAAACCCTGAGCGCCGGCCGTGGGCTGGAGACAAAAGGCCACTGTCTGACACGCGAGGCGGGCGAAGTGGCTGGCGGTGCATTCGATGTCTCGTCTCAACAGGAAGGAGAGGATCGCAGCAGAGCGGTCAGCTTGCTGCATCAGACCTTCGATACCTACGAACTGCACCTGCAACTGCACCTTCTGGTACACCTGAGCCATTGACGTATACAACATCAGACTGCCGAACCAGTACAGTATGACCAATTCAAAGACGTATTCATTCGAGAAGAGCACCGTGCCCGAGAACAGACCCAGCAGCGTGGGATCTTCTTCTTCCGACAGAGGCCGGCTGCTTAACGGCGTCGAGTCCACCCAGTAAAGGGGCTCCGGTTCGTTTTGTTGCAGCCTCGCATACCATTCGAAGAGCTGAGTTTCAGTCTGATAGAACTGGTGCAACAAGTCTCCCAAAGCTGAGGAGAAGATCTCCCGATGACTCTCGACGACTTCGTCGCACAACTGCAGGATCGTCGGGATGTGGAACAGGATGTTCAGGAGTTCATCGTAGCTGTCACCTGTCTGGGATGCGGCTTGCCAGGCTGGAAGACTGAAAAATGTCTTTTTCCTCCTCAGGAAGGAGTCGGTCATCTAACATCTAATTAGTTGGTACTCAAACGTCGAAAAGAAGAAAAAAAATTGCTCACGGTAAAAAGTCGCACGCGACGGTAGAGATTCCTGTCCAAGGGCTTCTCTGCTGTTGGCGGCCCTCGCTTCTCGAGCAGTCCGCTTCCCAATTGCACCTGGACTATCCAGCCGTATAGCCCATGTGAAGGATCATAGAGCTAGGAATCGTGAGTATGAAGAAGTTTTCTGGAGACCTATTTTTTTTTTTAAAAAAAAGAGAGAGAGAAAAAGAAAGAATCAAAAAATAAAGAATGAAAAAACCGACCTCATATGAAGCCATAGCCATCGCCGCACCAATCAACTCTTCCTCCACAGACGACGATCCCATTTGCAACAACGACTGGCACTGCGATATCTTCGCCGACGCCGAAGTATACAGCACCTGGCTTTCCCATATCCAGTTGGGATTGTTATACTTCTGTCCCAGGAACAGCTGGCAGAACGCGGAGAGCGCTTCATCGAACACGGGGCTGCGGCCAACCCGAATGGGGAAATCTCCGTACCAGTTGAAGACTGTCTGGCGCGTTGAGGAACGCTGGATGGAGCCGGGTGGCATGAAGGTGTTGAGGAACATGGCTACGATGGCATCTTTACGGGAGACTGGCACAATGGGAGGGAGGGCCATTTTGCTAGTGCTCGTCATCATCGCCTTTTCTGTCCGACCTTGTCTACTACCCGACGACGTCGACGACGACGGCAGAAGACGGACGAGGGCGCCCCTTTCATAATACCCCTCACAGGTCAAGGAAGCGAAGCTGCAATTTCGACAATGTGGACGCTGTTTATCACACTGGATATCAAACCCTAGTTAGGTTGATTGAAACGGATTTTTCGAGTGAGAAAAGGATAAAAGGATTTATGAAATTAAAATCACCTTGATCTTCCTTCGTCGGCATGTCCCGCAGGATTTCGATCGCCATGCAACTCTCGCCATGGTGGAATAGGCAGAAAGATAGACAAAGAATGCCCTTTTTTTCTGTCAAGGATAGGGTTTACAGCAAACTATCCTCAGAAGCTGGACAAACGGTATGCTTCTTGATGGCTGGGAGGCACGCCACGGCATGAAAGATGTCCGAGTTTCACTGCCTGTTCCCTTGTCATGTTGGCAGTTATATCGCCGAAGAGGCGAGGCGACGAGGCTGAAGGCTGAACTGAACTGACTTGATTGTCGCATGGCATGGCTTTTTGTATTGTATATGGAACATTCAAATTCAGCCTCGCAGCTGTCGGTAAGCAGAAAAAAAGATCTTCAATACGAGCCTCTGTTGGCGGCCTACATCTAGTTCAGTCAGATTCACCAAGAAAGTTGGTGCCATGGCACCTCTTTTTGACTAGATCTGCAAGAGCCTCTCAAATAATGTAAAGAGAGTCTTCGCAGTGAACTAATATCCTGCATGATTAAGTCATCACGTTATCAGGCGCCCGGGCATTCCTTGACAGGGATCGTCGGCTTATACTGGCCGGTGATTGGAAGCGTGGGAAGCATCTACTGCACATGGGTTGGGCACCTATTTACCATGGAGTAAGGAAAAGTTGGTGCGGCTGTAATTGAAAAAAGAAAGAAAGAAAAAAAGAAAAAAAAGAATGGGAGCTTTTGCTATTCCCCAGACCAGCGGGGCCAAAGCTTTGGTAAGGACGTAATTAATCGTGCCACGTTAGATACATGTATATCGACTTTCCTGCCGGAGAACGAGGATTAATAGGGATTTGATCGATTGACTGTATATGAGAATAGATACTACATACAGGATCGACACATCTAAACACAACACAACACGCCACTACTGTCTCGCAACATCTTCACTCGTCAGCCAGATCTGATTGGGCATCAGTTGCGCAGCACACAAAAGAGCCAGTGTTCCAGAGGGTCCTATCGGTCAATTGTCGACTGCTGTCAGCTGAGTACCTCGCCTCCAGAGCAACGCAGCAGCAGGAAACTGAGCAGCCGCAAACCCAATCATGATTCGAAATTGGATAGTATAGCTCTGCGCAAAGACTGCCAGGATCGCCTGTTGCTGTTGGATGCTCAGGGTCCGAATGATGGCTGTGTCCTGAAGTAACATCTGCAGCTGTTCCGGAGAAAGGACATCGCGGAGATGACTTTTCAACATGCCATTCAGGACATTGGATGCGATTGAGAGGCCAATGGCTCCTCCCAGGAAGCGGAATTGGATAATAGCACCCGTTGCCACGGCTGTAGAAGAGTATATATGTAGTCATTAGAAATTGAAAAAAAAAAAGAGGGCAGGGGCAAATGATTGTAAACTTGATACTCACCAAGGTCTCTGGGCTCTACAACAAATGGTGTTGCAAGGACAAGAATTCCGAATGTCGTGCCCACTCCCGCCCCTGCAAGTATCTCATAGCCGTAGCCAGCCGCAGGGAAATGGTTATTTTCAGGAAGAGTCGACAATAGTGCAACACCAACAGTATGGAGGATGGAACCCAGCATGAGAAAATAGACAAATGGGATTTGGCCCTTCTTTGAAGCGATACCGGCTATCCCCGCGGCTACTGCAGATACGGAGGAGAATGCAAGCAGACGAACTCCTGCGACCAGAGCCGAGGTCCCTGTGACCACTTGGAATCGCTGAGGCAGGGTCACGACGACAACATTCGAAGGCACACCCACGAGGAATGTGGTTCTGTTGGCAGTCAGTTAGTCTGGATGCGAATATCAGGAGGAGACTTACAAGAGCATCCCCATCCAGGCTCGATGGACTAGAAAGTGTGTCGGAAAGATCGGCTCTTGCCTTCGTTTCGTATCAGTGATGAAATATTCCCACGCAAGAAATGCAATCCAAGCAATAGCAGAAAGCGTCAGAAGGGCAATTGTCGCGCTGTCCGACCAGCGAAACTGAACATTAACTTCGTTCAGTGCAGTTACGAGTGGAAGAGAGCCGGTAAGCAGGAGAACCGCGCCCACAATGTCAATCCGCTGGAGACTCCTGGATAGCCGACGATGATGCTGCTGCTTGCCGAAGCTCATCGGGAGTGCAATCATCAACAGGCATATCGCTACGCCACCGATGGGCAGACTGGATTGACTTGAGTTAGCCTTTTTCAAGGGAAAATAGAGATATATGCGCACTTGATGTAGAACACCCATCGCCAATTCGAATGGTCGTCCAGCAAACCTCCGAATAATGGGCCTGTTGAAAACCCCAACGCAACGGACATGGATACCAAGCCACCATAGAGATGAAGCTTGGATTTCGGCACCATTTCGTAGAAAATCAAGATGGATATGGAGTAGGCACCGGCAGATCCAATTCCTTGGAAAGCGCGACATATGATTCTGCTGGACGTCAGCGAGCTGTGGGGTGTGAAATTAGAATGGTTTGGGATTGGCTGGACGAACAACTGGCTCATTGATTGAGATAGTCCACATCCTAAGGAGAAGGCGATGAAGATAGCTATGGTTGCAAGAATTGCTGGCTTTCGACCGATAATATCACTCAGTTTGCTCCAGAGGATGATGAAACCTGTTCTATTAGTTACACAAGCGGGCTTTATGACAGGAGAAATCCACCGTACCGGTATAAGTAATCAAATACCCAGTGACAATCCAACTCGTTCGATTGAAGCCATGTAAGTTGTCGGTGATGGTGATCAGAGAGGTACTCACAATGGTTGTTTCGATATTGACGAGGTATAGACAGATCAACAAGCTGAAGCCCACTGTCAGCATAGCCAGATTTCATCATATCGGGAGGAGCACTACTTACCCCACGGTGGTGAGATATAGCCTCCATCCCATCAGATAGGGGTTAGATGTGTCCGGGGACACTTCTAATTCCTTCTGGCCTTCTTGTCGCATTTCAGTATCCTCTTCAAGGGGTTCCTCTGGAACACTTGTCTGCTGATTGTCTGACATGGCTAGTAGCGATGTTCCCAAGGCAGGTATCTTGTAGTTTGAGGGGCACTGTGCCAGTTCTGAACAGAGAAGATCGGTCTGCAAGCGGTCTTTTATAGCAAGAGCTTTGGTTCAGGACAAAGAAACCGATAGAGATTCCACATACATTCATGTGGAATGAATGCAATGAGAGCTACACAACAGGTCTAAACACGGAAACTTGCAGCAACAGCATTAAGGTATTGAGGAGAATGGGTGTAACACACGACACGCGTTTGCGGTTTCTGTAGATTGGGAGTCTGCCTGTGGAAGTCACAAGTCGTTCCTTCCTTGCCATTCTCAATGGACCTGCCAATATGTCGGATGTTTCACCGAGCCTTACAGGTCAATTTATCACTGACAGGCAGGTGACAGGCACGGCGTGGATTGTATACTTCGATATGGCGGCAGCTGCACTGCGGCTGTAACTCGGTCTTTGCAGCTCGCTGGTTGGATAGCCTTACATGGATTCACCATCAAGCCCTAAACAAGATAATGCAAATGACAATTCATGTAAAACCTAGACAAGAAAGCAAGGATAGGAAAAACATTATTAAGAATAGTTCATCAACCATAAATTTGGTATTAGCTTGTTCAACGACTGCGCGCTCAAAAGGAAAGCAACGATCACAAACTCAACTGTTACTAAATACTGGGAGGATGACGACCATAACGCTCATCATGTCAACTGCGCTGCGAGGGCTTGTCGTCGCTTCCATCCTGGGAATGCTCTACGTATGCTATTGTTTGCGATTCCATTGACAAATTCGTGCTGATTATGATGCTAGATCCTAGTTCTCTGCATCGACAGACTTACTCTTCACCCACTGGCACAGTATGAAGGACCATGGCTGGCCAAGGTTACCAACTTTTACGCGGAGTACCACGCCTGCAAAGGAGATCCGCACCTGGATATGTGGCGATGCCACGAGAAGTACGGTGTGTCAGGATCTTTCCCCTTAAATTTTTCTTGCTTAACCATGCTCGTCCCTCCAGGGAATTACGTCCGATACGGATCAAATGTACTCCTGTTTAACACCGTGGATGGGTTGAAAGGTACGAGATGTCGTTCCACTGGGTGATCCCATATTGAGTTCTCCCAAGCTTAGATATCTATGCCCATGGGAAGAAATTCAAAAAGTCGGCGAGGTAGGCCGCGATGGTGCTTCGAGCACCCAATACTTTGACCGTGATTGACAAGAGAACGCACGGCAAGAAGAGACGGATCATCAGCCAAGGGTTTTCCGATGTCGCGCTGAAAACCCACGAGGACGTCATCCTGGAGCAAATCCAGAACCTCTGTATGCGGCTGGGAGAACAGGCTGATACACACTCGTGGTCCTCTGGCAAGGATATGGCGCGGTTGAGTACGTCTATTGCTCTTGCTCTGATAACCACCGGCTAAGAGCAATGCAGGCGACTATTTCACCTTTGATGTCATGTCGAACATCGTCTTCGGTGTGCCATGGTCCGCGTTGACAGATCCAACCTATCGCTTTGTCCCCGAGACGAGGTGCTCTTTGGAGAGGCGATTCAGGCAAGAGATCAATTTATTACTTTTATCGACGAGATGCTGCAAGAAGGGATCAAGAGCAGCAAGGGCGTCTTCACTATGTTGACCAACGCTAAAGACCCAGAAACTGGTCAGCCCTTGAGCATGAGAGAGCTGCGCGGAGAGACAGCCACCCTCATTGTGGCTGGTATGCTGATTTGCCTCATTACCGAAGTAACCTGCCATGATAGCTGACCTCTGAACTAGGAACTGATACCACATCTACTGCGCTTGCGGTCTGTTTCTTCTACCTCTCCCACAACAACAAAGCCTACCACCGCACCGCGGAAGAAGTTCGAAGCATGTTCCACTCTGCTGATGAGAACCGAATGGGACCCCAGATGAACCAGTGCACGTTTCTGCATGCATGCATGCATCGATAAAAGTATGCGGCTGTCACCTCCAGGTGCGAGTGCTCTCTGGCGAGAGGCAGAAGAAGGGGCTGTGGTCGATGGCAAGGACATCCCCCAGGGTGTAGAGGTCGGCACTGGGATCTACAGCATCCATCACAACCCAGCATATTATCCACAGCCCTTTGCCTTCCTTCCCGAGCGGTGGCTCCCCAAGGAAGCCACCAACAAAGCGCAGGCAGAAGACGTTCTTCATCTCGCGCACGCGGCGTTCAATCCATTCTCCATTGGAACGCGGAGTTGCATCGGAAAAGGCCTGGCCTATACAGAACTGCATTTGGCTCTGGCTCACATCCTCTGGTCCTTTGACTTCCGCTTGGCCGAGGGTTAGTGAATCTTGGGTAAAATTGCTGGTGAAATTCGGGATCACCTACTGGAGGAATTCCATCCATTCGTTGATTTTGTTTGAGCTTGTTGCTCTGGTATTGGTGATTATGAGAGATCATATTGGTCCTTTTTTTTAGGAGCATACGAATCATCGTCAAACTTGTAGGTGAACTGCAATGCACACAATTAGTTGGGAGCAAGCCGCAGCATGTACGTACATTTACGTATGTACATACATACATCTCTTCTTCCTTAACCCTATATGAGTCACAATGAGAGTACCTACCTCCAGAGTACTGTACAGTATCTCCAAATGCTGAAGTGTTGTTGCGACGCAAACCAAGGAAAGCAAAAAAAAAAAGGAAAGTCTGATTCTGCTTAGGAAAGGCCACCATTCCAATGACATGGGTGCCTGGCTCACAAAGAGCCAAAAAGAGGCCATTTTCAGCGCTCCTCAAGAAAGTGAGCGAGCAACCGAGTGACTGAATGAGCAAGCAACAGGAGAGTGCTCACACAGGATGGAGCCCGTCACCAACTTACTCAAGTGGTCAAGACTCAACCTAGTGAGGTAGGTAGGTAGGCCACTTGATCTGCGTTACTTACTATCAGCAAGTATCTATCTAGCGATATGAATTCACTAGGTAACGAGCTCATTATCCATGCAAGAAAGGCATTCCATTCCCTAGGTAAGATATGTGCTAGCCCTCTACTAAAGTATGAACATGATTTGTCCAAGAGAATAAACAAGAGCAGAACAGAAGAAATCTATTCGCATCTATCATCGGGAATAATAACAGTGCTGAATCTGATATCAGCAAGTCAAATTAATATGCCCAAATGCAGACAAAATCGAAAAAAAGTCACCTAACGCCGTCCAGTCTATCAATCAAAAATCCAGACATGCAAAGAAAGCAATGCAAAAAGTCGATCTATCTATCTATCCATCAGGACGCGACGTAACGTGACCTCATGACAACGATACAACGATTCAACGATGCGGATATATGTAAACCACACAGAAAGATGACTGTCCAAAGGACAAAAAAAGTTTCCTTACTCCTCCTCATCATCCGTGTCCGGCGGCCTAGGCGTCCCCTTGGGCGAATTCAACCACTCAATGTGGCGCAGGCGTCGGCGCACTTCGCGCTCCTTGAGCTGCGCCCGCGTCAGCTTCTTCTTCTTCTTCGCCTTGAACTTGAGCTCGCCCGTGTCCTCGGCCCCCGAGTTGGCCGCCGACGGAGCCGCGCTCGACACCGCGGAGCTGGCCACCGTGCTGGCCGGCGCAGGCGAACCCGGCTGACTGTCCTCGAAGCGATCTAGCTGAACGGCCGTGTTCGTCCGGTGCGTGATCCGGCCGTCCGCAATGTGGATCTGCTCCGGGCACAGAGCCCCGACAAACTCCTCGTTGTGCGAGATCATCACCACGCCGCCCTTGAAGTCCCGGATGGCGACCGCCAACCCGCCCAGAGAGTCACGGTCCAAGAAGTTGGTCGGCTCGTCCAGAACCAGCAGGTGCGGGTTGTTCCACATCGCGCCCGCCAGGACCACTTTCACCTTCTGCCCGCCGGACAAGCCGGAGATCGGGTTGTGGTTGGCAATCTCGGGGTCCAGCCCGACGTCTTCAAAGTGCTTGGCGATCACCTTGGGTTCCAGAATGCGGTACCCTAAACCTTCCCGAGAGGCTTCGTGGTCGTCAAACTCCTGGACCAACTTAGAAAATCCCAGTTCGATCAGCGTCTCGCGAGAGACCATCGTGTTGTGCTTCGGCAGCAGTCCGACCCATTTCACCTCGTACTGGAACGACTTCTTCCACTTCTGCCGTCCCATGAGCGCTTCAATGCGACGGGGTCCCTTGCCGTCGCCCAGATCGATCGGTTTCTCCATTTGGGCGCGTTCCTCATCCGTCATAATGCGGGTCTGCTTCAGATACACCTCGCGATCGTCACCGTTGGCGTATCGCCACTGCAAGTATTGATTGGGTGTCTTTTCCAGATGCATCTCGACGTGTTCCAGAGCGTGTTGTTTGATGTAACCAATACGCAGATTAGGGTGCTTCTCGACCTTGCCGCTCTGGGGGATGAGCTCGCCGGTCAGAAGCTTGATGAAGGTCGACTTTCCGGCACCGTTACCACCGATGATGGCGGTTCGGGAAGAAAGGGAGAGCGTGATGGACGCATCGACCAGAGATGGTTTCTTGGCCCCGGGATAGGTATACGACACGTTGGTCATCCGGAGGATAGCCCGGGTTTGGGACTTAACACCGGTCAAAATCCCAGGAGGCGGGAACTTGAATTGCACGTTGGAAGCAGACAGCGTGTAGTAAGTTTTCGCTTCAGGCTTGACCTTGACAAATCTAAGGGCAAAATTAGTCTCGTGTGTGTTTTACCATAATGAAAGGAAAATAACTTACTCTGCAAGATTGCCCTTGTAGTGGACTAGTTTCTTGTTCTCGTAGTGATAAATGTCGGTGCAGACCTCATCCAAAAACCCGGAGTCGTGACTGACAATCAAACTCGTGATCTCCGTGTGCTTCTTCAGATACTCCTGCAACCACTTGACATTGGCCACATCCAGATGGTTGGTCGGTTCGTCCAGGAGGAGGACATCGGCCTTCATCAGCATAGCCCGGGCGAGGGCAAGCTTCATCTTCCAACCACCCGACAGTGAACCAACCTTCTGCTCCTGTCTGCCCTCGGGACCAGCAGTGAAACCGAATTCACTGAGGACCGCTGAGATCTCATCTCGGCTGACGCTGGCAAGCTCTGGGTCCGTGGCACAGTAGTCCAGGATGGTGAGATCCGCACTCTCACCCTGGTTGTGCTCCACAAAGCAGGTCTTGACGACCTCTTTCGGGGGGAATCCCTCCAATTTACCCTCGGCGATACTGCGCATGAGCGTCGACTTGCCCGCACCGTTCCGACCGCACAGACCGTAGCGGTGACCTTTGAGAAGACGGAGATTGGTATGAGACAAGAGCAGCATTCCTCCGTAAGCGAGAGAGAAGTCGGCATTCACGATTTCGACCTCTCCATCATCCTCCTGAACCGGTTGGCCGAACTTGCGGTGGTCTTCCTCAATGAAGTACGATTGAACCTCGGAGGCGACGGCGTCGTGCTGGTCGTCCTTCAGCAACCCGCGCAGATACGGTCCGACGCATGCGGGAATGCGGTCATGCATTCTGACATTCACATCTTCCCGGACCATCTCCGCAATATAGGTCTTGGTGAGATCAAAGAAAGCAGCATCTTCTGGCTGCGCCAGGCCACCGTGAGCCGCAACCTTGGACTCCAGGACCTTGAGCACATCCTCAGGAGTGGTGTGAGCAACCGAGCCGTTAGCCGCGTTTCCGTTGTCCTCACCCATCGCCTTCTTGATAACATCGAGAGCTCGAGTAGCGAGTTCACGGACTTCGGGAAGCGAGGCGCGATCTTTCACCGCCTGAACACCAGGCTTCAGCTTCGGCAGGAAGGTTCGCGCTTCCGTGGGATCATGGACTAATTTGGTGAGGTTTTCGACGACAACAACCGTCTGGCGAAGGACCTCCTGCGACGTGGTAGGAGTGTTGAGTGAGCGCTCGAGGAGAGGGGTGAGAAGGGCGAGGACCGGCGAGGTCACAACAGCAACAAATGTCGTCTGTGACAATGCGAGGATCGCCTTTTGCAGCGTCTCCGCAGAGGGTTGTTCCATCGTCTTGATGAGTAGAGGAATTCGCGGAATGACATCCTCGTTGGTTATCAACGTGGTCAGCGCGGTCATCGCCTTGGTTGCCTGTTTGGCAACCTCGTTCTTCAGGTCGTGCATGCCCGACTCAACAACCGGAATCACTTCTTTGAGGGTCTTGCCCAAGGCCTCGCGGAGCAGGTCCTTCACCCGTTCTTCCTCCTTCGTGCCTGTTCCCATCTTCGCTTTGTCGGCCATCTTCTCAATAAGAGAGTAGGCACCCACTGCACCCTGCCATTTGGAGGTGCTTTTGCTTAAATACCTTAGCACTGCCGGAAGGAGGGCGTTGACCAGCGACTCTGGCTTCAAACAGGCAAACAGCGCATCCACCGCGTACTGGGCAGCGTCTCGCACCACGGCACCCTTATCGGCAAGCGCGTCCAATGCGAGATTGAGAACGCCGCCATCCTGGATCAAGAAGACTACCTCACTCAGCGGGTGCTCCCGGGGGAATCGCTCAAACAGAGCACCCAAGATGAGCATGGCACTCTCTCGTCTCGCTCCACTCTTCTTGTCGGCGGCGCCTTTCTTGATCTCGGGCAGCAAGTTGTAGCTCTGGAGACCGCGGACACCAACAGACTGGATGAGGAGGTTGGTGAGGGCATATGAAGCATCCAGCGATTCCTGCGATGTCTGAGCGGTGAAAATCGTGTTGAGGAGGGACGAGACCTCCTCGTTCGTCGGAGGGACCGCGGACGGCGTCTTGGATACGGCGATCGACATGGCTGGCGTCTCTGAGGGGGATACCGGGTGAGGCATTCTATTGACAAGAAGACTTCAGAGCAAACGAGCGCAGATTCTACAGAATCGACGTGAAAGTGTGGCGGCGATGCAACAAAACAGAAAAAGGGTGGCCTAACAACGCCACACAGAGGACGTCGCTATATGAAGAATATATACAGAACAAATGTCCAAAATAAAACCAAAATTAGTTAGAAAGAAGGATTCCCCCAGACTCGTCAGCCACAAGGAGCCGGACGAGGAAGAAAGGGAAGAGGGGAGATTCGAATGAAAAATAATAATAAACAGCCGCGGGGCTGATGAGATGCGACTTTTTTTTAGTCTTTTATCTTAGCGGGCGGACAGTCGTGGAAGCGCCACAGCAAACATGCACGCTGACCAATCCGACATTCCCGTTGGCTGTGCGCCCTGGCACCAACCACGGCGCAGATAGGGGTGATTTACCTAGATAGGCTTAGTGTGTAGATAAGGAGGAATTTGATAGCATGAATATCATTATCTCATTGTCATCAGTGCTGCGACTGATTTCATTGTAGACTTTTCTCTTCTAAAGATAAATATGTACAGTACATCTATACGTAACCTCACACGTACCAAGGAGAAGATAAATGCAGCTGCGTCTAGGATAGCTGCTAGATGAGAACGAAAGGTGACATGTCCGAGCTATTTAGAAACCTGCAACAAGAAGAGATCTTAGTTAAAGCAACGGGAGGAGAAAGAACAGCATGGAAACTCACCCTTTTCAGTGTTGCCCTCGCCCATGCTCTTGCTGCTGCTGCTTCCACTCTGGATGGCGCCCAGAATGCCATCCAGGTACGGAGCCCCGCTCCATTTCTGATGCGTCAACACGTCAACGCCCAGCTCCTTCTCGCGCGACTGGATCAGTCGCACATAGGCGAGCATGCCCTCGTCCTTGAAAGCACGAGAGAGTTCCGTCGTGATGGTAGCATTGGAGTGAAGACCCGCCAGCGAAATCAGTTGGAGAACAAATCTGCATCATATCAGTATCGGACGGTAAAACTTGTCGTTAACGACAGCCAACTCACCCATGCTTTGCGAGATCCCAGACAAAAGATTTCAGCGACGCCTCATCAAAGCCCTGAGCCATCCAATTGAAGGACGGGCTGAGATTGTAGACGAACTTCTTTCCCGGATATACCTCCCTCACCTCGCGAGCCAGTTTGGCAGCTTTCTCGACATTAGGATCGCCCGTCTCCACCCACAAGAGATCAGCGTAAGGGGCAAACTCCTTGGCCCTCTTGGTCGCCGCCGGGAAGCCGGCACGGTAATGGTAGTAACCCTCTCGAGTACGAGGAACATCACACGACCAGACAACAGGGTTCTTGGTAAAGTCGTTTGCTAGAGCACGGCGACGGGAGAGAGATAGGTTAGGATTCTCCCTGACCTTGGCTTGATAAGCGTCGCGCACAGCCTGCGAAGCTCCTTCGGCTTGCAGATGTTGGTCGACAGCTATATTTCAAAGTCGTGTCAGCCATATCCTAAGGTCGACCATCCCAGAAAAAAAAAGGTACCTTCATCAAACGTGACCAGCTTGTGGGTTTTCACCCAGTTGCTTTCGTACGCATCGATCTCCGCGGCGCTGGCTCCTTCTCGCTCCATGGCCTGGAGAGTCTCGGCCAGAGGTTCGACATCTTCCGTGACCCCCAGGATGAACTCATGATCCCGAACATCGATAGCGCTGCTGAGAAGCTTCCCGCTTTCGGAGTCGGTTCTCGCAATTACAAGGTTCTCAGTTCCCATCAGGTCCCATTGGAAACGAGCCGCGACCAGGCGGTTGATATGCTCGCCGACGGGGACGAGGACCTTGCCAGCCAGATGACCACATTTCTTTCCACCATGGAGCTGATCTTCGAAATGCACGGCAGCCGCGCCGTTCTCAGCGAATAATTTGGCCAGCTTCATAACGGCAGATAACCCTCCGTGTCTGACCAGAGATTAGCGAAAGCCTGAAACGTCGTAGGAAGTTCACATACCCCGTGTCTCCGTCTGCAATGATGGGCCGCAGGTAGTCGATATACGGGGTCGACTTGCGCTCCTCGGGGCTCAGTTTGCGCCTTGCGTCCCAGTGTTTACGGTCATGCAATTGCTGGGCCTTGAACAGCCTTTGGACCTGGTTGGGCACGGTATTGTATGGATAATCACCGAAGTCGGGGGAGACTTCATTCGTAGTCGTTAATAGAGACGAACACGCCCATCCGGAGACGTACAATACTTCTTGATTGGGAGCTTGCTGGGTCATCTGTACGGGGTCGATTGCACCCACTTTTCACTGACGTTACTTTCTGCTGACTACAATTGAATTCATGGCGAGCTTACTGGTATGGACGGGTTTGCCTTCCGCTGCCCTCTCGTTGAGCAAGTTGAAAAGCTTCCGTGCCATGATGGAGCTGGGATACGACTGCTGCAGCGACCCACGCTTGCTGACAATGTCGGCAGCGGTATACGGGCGTTTGATGCCCTCGAAGCGAGGCGTCTTCCACCAGGCCTCGACATCTTTGACTTGTTGTTCGAAGAGCGCATCCTCCGCATCCCCGGCCTTGTCTGGTGTCGACAGCAGCTGAAAGGAGTCTGATGGCAGCGAGGTTGACACGGGGGGGTCAACCGGCGGCAGCGGGGACGACATCCGAGGATAGCCGCATACGAAGGAGCGGACGGCGGTCGACTGGCGGAGGGGGAGGGGAGGGGAAAGACGTCGAGGAAGTCGACGAGAGATCGATCGAATCATGATAGGGAAAAATACGAAGTAGTCTCGATGATAGAGGATCGGTAGAACGGAAATAGAAATGCAGATTAATATTGAGCTTCTGGACGTCAGTAGAGGATGTGCATTGTTAGCTTGGGAACGGTTAGACGGTAGACGGCCTAGGCAGTGCCAGCCAGTCAGCCCCGCGGACTTCGTACCTGGGACGTTTAAAACGAAGCTCCTTTGATCCGGGCAAGTCTTACCTAGGCCACAGGTTTGCGTCTTGAAATCAAGCTGCCAGGTGACAGGCTTGACTGGGATAAGAAAGAGGGCGCCAGACCAGACAAAGCAAAAGGAGCCTGGACAATACCTACGGAGTATTCCGTACTCCGTATATTAATCAGTCCGGCAGCTAGAGCCGTAACAGTCTATCCAGCGAAATTCGGACGGGGCACTCCGTAAAGGCCGATGTCGCGTAGGTCGGACAGGTCGGCAGGGCGATGTTGGCAGGATTGTTCCTCGGTCGCTTCCTCGGTTGGCGGTGATTCCCCGCGGGCAGCCGGCTGGGCAAGTGTCACGGGCGTGATTGGCCACATGCACTGCTGAGTTACCTAGGGCACATGTGCCCTGCAGTAGGTTCGCCCTCAACACAACACCTACGCAAGCTGATCACTTCTTTTTCTTGTTTTTCTTCTTGTTATCTTCACGCACAGAATAACTACTTGCTGGACAGTCACATCTTCCAGCTCACTGCGAGGCAAAGACCCCATCGTGCTCTTGCTCCACAGCAGCTCTTGTTCCCACCCGCCCCGGATTTAGTACCCCGCAAATTCCCCAGACAAACGGCATGGCGTTGACCGCGAGAGCGACCCGCCGGGTCTTGAAGCTGGCACAGGTACGTCGCTCTATATATTCTCGTATACGTACACTGGCTTTATCAGTGTACTTGGATCACTCAATTGACGTCTTCAGGCCAATGCTCGTGTGTACGCCCGCGCGTACTCGACCGCGGAGCCGGACCTCAAGACCGCCCTCAAAGAAGTCATCCCCGAAAAGCGCGAGCTCTTCAAGCAGGTCAAGGAGCGTGGCGATGAGGTCATTGGCGACGTGAAGATCTCCAATGTCATCGGAGGAATGCGTGGCCTCAAGTGCATGGTCTGGGAGGGCTCCGTCCTGGACGCCAATGAGGGAATTCGTTTCCACGGCAGGACGATCAAGGACTGCCAGAGGGAGCTCCCCAAGGGGCCGTCGGGAACCGAGATGCTGCCCGAGGCCATGTTCTGGCTGTTGCTCACTGGAAAGGTCCCCTCGACTGCCCAAGTGCGCGCCTTCTCCCGCGAACTGGCCGAGAAGTCGCATCTTCCCGAGCACATCTTGGACCTGATCAAGTCTTTCCCCAAGCACATGCATCCGATGACGCAGCTGTCGGTGGCGGTGGCCGCGCTCAACACGGAATCTGTCTTCGCCAAGGCGTATGAGAAGGGTCTCAACAAGGCCGACTACTGGGAGCCGACGTTTGACGACGCCATCTCTCTGCTGGCCAAGATCCCGCGTGTCGCGGCCCTTGTCTTCCGTCCTGATGAAGTCGACACGGTGGGCAGGCAGGCTCTGGATGTTAACCAGGATTGGTCGTATAACTTTGCCGAGCTGCTGGGCAAAGGTGGCAAGGAGAACGAGGACTTCCATGATCTGCTGCGTCTGTATCTCGCTCTGCATGGCGACCACGAGGGTGGCAATGTGTCTGCCCATACCACGCATCTGGTGGGTAGTGCACTCAGCGACCCGTTCCTGAGCTACAGCGCGGGTCTGCTGGGTCTGGCCGGACCTCTGCACGGTCTTGCTGCGCAGGAAGTGCTACGTTGGATCCTCGCGATGAAGGAGGAGATTGGCACCAACTTTACCGACCAGGACGTGGAAAACTACCTCTGGAAGACGCTGAATTCGGGCCGTGTCGTGCCGGGCTATGGACACGGAGTCCTGCGCAAGCCTGATCCCCGTTTCCAGGCTCTGATGGACTTCGCCGCCAGTCGTCCAGATGTTCTTGCCAACCCGGTCTTCCAGCTGGTGAAGAAGAACTCGGAGATTGCTCCACGTGTGCTGACTGAACATGGCAAGGTAGGACACTTCTTCCGTGAATTTAAGGATGGCTGCTAACGTGACTCTAGACCAAGAACCCGCACCCGAACGTGGACGCCGCCTCAGGCGTGTTGTTCTATCACTATGGCTTCCAGCAGCCTCTCTACTACACGGTCACCTTCGGCGTCAGCCGTGCGCTGGGACCACTGGTGCAGCTGATCTGGGACCGCGCCTTGGGTCTGCCGATCGAGCGGCCCAAGAGCATCAACCTGTTGGGGCTGCTGGAGAAGAAGTAACCGGTTTCAGCCGTATGAGTGATGACGCACGTTGATACGATACGAAAACCTGATATGCGAGTCGTCTCGTCTCCTACCCATACATCGGCAATCCTCGTCGCTGTGTTTGGTGGAGATCGAACACATGACACTGGTACGAATTGCTGTTGTTGAGTGGGAATCCCTTTTCTTTTTCTTTTTCTTTTTCTTTTTCCAGCGGATAGACAGTCCTCTACAAGATCGATCTTCTGAATGTGATTACTGTACATACGTCGATGGACGGGTATCTAGGTACATGTATTTTGGTAGGACCCTTATGACGTGAGGGCATCAGATATGTAACGTATCATGTCGTGTACATTACATGTACATACAGTATGACATCGTCCCATCGCTCCGCTCATCTCAGCTCAGGTCAACCCAGCTCAACCCAGCTCGACTCACCTCAACTCAGCTCAGCTGATCTCAAAGTCGAGCCCTCCCAGCAACGATCTCCCCCCACTCCCTCTCCCCAAAATCCACATAGACACTATCCTTCCCGGGCGGCAAATACAGCAATCGATCCTTCTCTCCACCGGGGACCTTGGTGCCGCGCTTGCTGGGATCAACGCCTTCCTCCCTCAGCGGGACTTTGTTCTGCTTGTTGTTGTGGATGTGGCTTGAGGATTGGACTATGCGCAGAAACACGGGCACGGCGTAGCGCGGGAGGTGCGAGCGGGCGTAGTGCGTGAAGGCTGCGAAGTCGAATTCACCTGTGTTGCTACCAGCGAGCTGGATCGCGGCGCACCCGGCGCGGCCTTCATGGTTGGGCACCTTCACGCCGTAGACGTTCGCTTCAGCGATGCCAGGGAATCGACCCAGCACTTCTGCAACCTCAGCCGTGGAGACATTCTCGCTCTTCCACCGGAAAGTATCGCCCAGCCGGTCGAGGAAGAACCACCGTCCGTCGGCCGTCCGACGCAGCGCGTCCCCCGTGCGGTAGAACAGGTCGCCCCGGCGGAAGACGTCGCGCACGAACTTCTTGTCTGTCGCCTGCGGATTGCGCCAGTAGCCCTGGAACGCGTCCGTGCTGGGCACCGCGACGAGGATCTCGCCTCCCTTCTCGTAGGGCTCGCGGATAGCGAGCCCCGTCGCCGGGTCGCGCAGGATGTCGCCTGTCTCCGGGTCGATGGCGACGGGGACGTAGGTGTTGCGGAAGAGCGTGCGGAGGAGCAGGCCATGGTGGCCCACGGCGCCCGTGAGATAGGGGCCACGGTCGTGGTTGATCATGCCGAACATGCCCTCTGTGCTGTTGAAAAACTCCATCACTTCAGGGACGCCGAACCGCTCGCGGAACTTGTCCCACACGTCAGGCCGCAGGCCGTTGCCGTAGATGCCACGGACGCGGTGGTCGCGGTCTTGCGGCGAGGGCGGCGCATTGAGCAGGTATCGCACCGTCTCGCCGACGTAGACGAACCAGGTGGAGTTGGAATCGCGGATGTCGTGCCAGAAGTTGCGCACGCTGAACCTGCGGCCGATAGCGATGGGGACGCCGGTGACGAGGCATATCATGGTCAGGATGCCCCCGGTGCCGTGGTACAGCGGCATGCAGTTGTACCAGCGGTCGTTGTTGGTGATGGCGGTATTGGTGTCGAGCGGGCATCCTCTGCGGATGAAGATCGTCTGGTAGAACCGCGCCATGGTGAAGGGGCAGCCTTTCGGCATGCCGGTGGTGCCGGACGTGTAGATCAGCATGGCAGGGAGGTCGCCGGGGACGTTGAGGCGGTATTTCTCGTCGGGGGGCGTTGGAGGGAACGACGCGATATGGTCCAGGAAGGTAGAGTCCAGCAGCAGGATCTTCATGCCCAGCTGCTCTTCAATGATCGACCGACTGGCCTCGATTCTCCCACGACAGTCAGCGTCTTCATCCGCCAGGACGAACTGCACACCGCTGATCTTCAGACAGTGGACAAGCGCGTCGCCAGCGAGATTGTAGTTGATGGCCGCGGGGGCACAGCCAATGCTCCACAGACCCAACCAGGCGAGGAGGAACTCGGGGCTATTCTGCATGTAGAAGGCGACCAGCTGACCGGGCTGGACGCCCAGGGAGAGGAAGTAGTGGCCATACTGACAGGCGCGGTCGTAGGCCTCGCGGTAGGTATAGGATCGATCGCGCGACCAGATGCAGGTGGTATCGAGGTATGTGTGCGCGATGTCCTCGAAGTAGAACCAGGGGTTGATGCGTCCGTTCTTCTCTAGAATAAATAATTAGCACATACTGTCTATCAACTTGCTAGGAGTTCAGAATGGTGATACGTACCAGCCTGAGCATACTTCTTCGTCGCCCGACGCGCGTTCCTCAGGTGCAGGAGATCCTTGGTCAGGTGGAATTTGGCATCGAGGTAGGCCGCTGCAGCTGCAGCTCCGCCTGCAATTGCTGCAGCAGTTCCTAGAGATGCTGTCAGTCCAGTCAATCTCGAATTTGGGAATGCGTTCATCATCTCGTCTTACCTAAACTCATGGTGCAAGTAGGTACTGCCAGGAATCAAAGAGTAGAAAAAGGCAAAAGAGAAAAAGGAAAGAAAGATTTGATCTCAGCTAAGGATCTTCCTGCATATGTTATGTCTAGGTAGTGACGAGCTTCATATGTGATGGAGAGAGTAAATGAGTGCGTGAATCTCCGTCCATGGAGTGCTTTGTCCTGTTCTCGTAGACATGAAGCAAAGTAAAACAAAGTGAAATAAAGGCAAACGCCGATCGAGCTCCATACCTACCTACCTCACTAGATAAGTACCTAGGCAGATCCTCAATCCTAGCTGCACATCCCCGCATTTCTTGTCTTATCCTCGGTATATCTCTTTTCCTGTTGTTGAATGGAATACCAATCAAAAAGCGCGTTTCTTTTTTCCTTCTTAGGTTGATTGGTTGCACTAAGCACCTTTAGTGAGATTCTAATTGGAACATGGATGTTGGATTATGTACTCTGTACTCTGGATACAGTGTGTGGGGCCTGGTATTAAATTATGCACTTATACATAAGTAAGTACCTACTCTGAGTAGGTACCTAGGTACTGTAGTATCTAGGTAAATAGTATTGATCTTGCAATTTATGTGTAATGCACTATGTAATAATAGCACTATGTAATAATGATGATGATAATATACTATTACTGTGTTGTGCTGGATTGTATTGCATGGAGCTTAGTTCTCTCCCAGAATATAGTACACAGACTGGGACGATGAATAAATTAAATTCTTGCGAAAACGAGACATTACTAACAAGTCAATTGAGAATATAGCATCAATAATAATATTTAGAGGTACCCTCCTCTAATGGAATTGAATTGAATTGAATCTTGCACTACACGAACTGGGACCGGAGAAAAGAAAATGGCATATAGGATACTCACGTCGGAATATACTGAGTTATATCCGCTGTGAATGTTAATATCTATCTACGTGCTTGAAGCTTCTTACTTGGTCCAAGTTTAGGAGAGAGCAGGTAAAAAAAAATCGGAGGAGGAAAATTGAAGGTAGTAGCCAAGTTCACTAAATAGTATTTTTCTATCTCGTATCTCTGCTTTTCATGATGGATGTGTATCATAAATGAGATCCTGTAATGGTATACCAGTACTCAGTTCATTGATTGAAGTGCTTCCTCCTGCCGCTGTCTCTCATTTTCGCATCATTTAGTTAGCTGCTGCTGCCTGCGTAGCTGTCTCCTCGCCCGCAGCCTGCAGCTGAGGTGCCTCCTGTCCTGCGGCCGCAGCAGCAGGCCTCTCAAAACTCTTCATCGGATAGAACCCCCACCGTTTAAACATCTCGTGGTCCTGGTCCCACCCATTGCAGTCCGTTGTCAGCATCTTCTCGCCGGTAAACACAGCATTAGCACCAGCCATAAAGCACGCCACTTGCTGCTCTTCCGTCAAGTTGATTCGTCCGGCGGCCAGTCGGACGATGGTCGCGGGGAGGACGATCCGTGCCGTGGCAATCATCCGCAGCAGCTTGTCGAAGGGGATCATCTTGCGGTCACCCAGCGGGGTGCCCTTGATCGGGACGAGGGCGTTGACGGGGAACGATTCGGGATGCGAAGGTAACGTCGCCACGGTGTGGAGGAGCCCAACGCGGTCGGAATCCGCCTCTCCCAGCCCCAGAATGCCACCGGAGCAGACGTTGATGCCGGCGTCGCGGACGTGGCTCAGCGTCTGCAGTCGCTCGTCGTAGGTGCGCGACGTGATGATGGACGGGTAGAATTCGCGCGAGGTGTCGAGGTTGTGGTTGTAGGCCGTCAGTCCCGCCTCCTTCAGCTCCTTGGCCTGGTCGCTGTCGATCATGCCCAGCGTGACGCACACCTCCATGCCCATGGCCCGCACCCCGGCCACCATCTCCTTGATGTTGCGCAGGCTCGTCTTGCGGCCGCGCATGTCGCGCCATGCGGCCCCCATGCAGAACCGCGTGCTGCCGTTCTCTTTGGCGATCCGAGCCGCCTTTAGGACGTCTTCGACAGGACTCAGCTTGGTGGGCTTCAGGCCGGTGTTGTAGCGAGACGATTGGGCGCAGTACGAGCAGTCTTCGCTGCAGCCGCCTGTCTTGATGTTCATCAACGTGCACATCTGGATAGCGGCGGGGTCATGGAAGCGGCGGTGGACGATGGCCTGTAAATCAATTCTTAGTAAAACTTCCTTCTTCTATGCATATTCCTGACGATGCGTATGTGAACGCAGTGCCAGCAAAATAGAAGTAATTCGTGTGCTGCGAGTGTCATACCGCCGCATGTGTCAACTGACTCAACGGAGTCTCATAGATCTGCTGAATCTCCTCTCGAGTCCAGTTCGTCCGGGGCGCCTGAGCAGCCGTCGCCTCTTGCAGCACCTGCGGGATCTTGGATGTCCAGGGCGCTGGCGGTGCGCCTGTCGCAGTCGTCGTGGCCTGGACAGTGCCGTACGACCTCCTCAGCACAGACCGGGCCACGGTGCGGGGGATTGGTAGCGACATGTTGATGACGAGACGAGACTCACTCAGCAGGAGTCTCGTCGGTCAATTCGTTGAAGAAAGAAAGAGTGAGAGTGTGTATACAGAAGGTGGTCAATCTCACTAATCAATTATTGTTCATCAGTTAATCAATAATCCATGCTGTAGGCAGTACGGACAACCCGGGCCGCGGTACGACGTTCGTCACTGGCCAAAGAGGGGGCATGGGCACCGTCGGCGGTGCAGCGTAATCGTCAAAAATACCTAATTTTAATGGCTGTGGGGATCCCAAGCCAAGTCCAACCAGGTTTGAGCTGATCAAAGCCCGGAACCAACCTGGATTATCCTCATTTTTTTGTTGACCCCAACCGCGGGGCCAACGAGACGAGGGAGTAATGAAGCCTCGTTTGGGGTTAGTTAAACGGCGAATGTAAGTAAGCTTCTTCTGCCTTTTTTTTTTCTTTTGGATCTGACTCTACCCCGTAAGTCTGCCAGTCTGGGTCTGTCCGAGGTCTTTTCCTGTCATCCGGACCGGATCTCCGAGGGTTCTCAGGTACCGCCGATATAGGAGTTGCCAAACAAGAAAGTAAAATAAAATAAGAGCACAGCACAGAACTACTGTCCAGTGCATGTGCACTCTGAACTATCAAAAGCTATCTACAAATTGGATTCCCAAATTCTTCTTATTCTTCATCACAGATTTCAGTGAAGAATCATCATCGTGGAACCCCTCCTTTAGGCTTACGCTACACGGCGATCGCTCCCGCTAATTAGTTAAAAACTTGGAGCGTGCAGTCATCCTTTTTTAGCGCCCAAGGTACTCCGTGACTAACCTTCAGGTACCGAGTACGGAGTACCGAGGTATGGAATGGCTTCCGGTGTACGATGTACTGTACGTCGTTATTTGGAACCCTCGAACTGTCTACCGGGGAGAATATAGAATAGCTAATTAATTTTTTTTCTCTTGATGTTCATCTTTAATCCACTCTTCTATTTGGACTATACTATGTACGATATCCATATATCCACTTCAAGATAAGGACAAAAGCTGAAAGTACATACACGAAGATCTATTGACAGTGTATAAAGCGTAGTATATATATATATGTATATATGGTGTTTCGTTTTGTTGTCAGTTTGTCTAAGGCTGCTCAACCAGAGCAGCCCGCAACACGCCCTCAATCTCCCGGAGCGACTGTGGCCGGGACGTCATGCTGGCCATGAGATAGAGGACGTTTCCGAGGACGCGCGAGTGGACGTTGAATGATGGTAATCCTGCGGACAGTTTCTGTTGCAGACCCTTTGCTGCGGTGGAGGTGTAGCCTATAACACAAAGGTTTGGTTAGTCATTAGTATTCATATCAGGATAAAGCAGACGTACCTCCACCCGTCTGATCACGTAGGGTAATGCTGAGAACGGAGCCAATGGCGAAAACGCCCTCCACCGACGGAGCAAAGGACAGGTCGCGGACAAGATCCTGCGACCAGCTGCTCCAGATCCGGCCTTCATTCGCAGTAGTCTTACTAGTGGCTCCCCAATCAGCCCGATATTCATCCCAGAAGCCGTTCTTCTCCATCTCCATCATCGTGAGCAGCGACGTTTCCGCGACTTTGCATCCCACCGCGTGGGCGGTGTAGCTGTGGCCGTGGAGCAGGGCGTCGCTCTTCTCCGGGCTCGAAAACGCCTCGAAGATCTCGTTGCTGGCCAGCGTCGTGCAGAGAGGGACCAGACCGCCCGTCAGCAGCTTGGCGTGCACGGAGATGTCGGCATCGATTCCGAGGAAAGAAGCAGAGCTGCGTCGGCCAAGTCGGTACATTCCTGTAAAGACCTCATCGCATATGATGGGTAGGCCGGACCAGGACTCTGGCGAGGAAGTAACAAAAGAAGCGTGGCCGAATAGCTGTGGGTTTTCCCGGACTATCAGGGCCAGGGATTGCTGGAATAGAGGATCTCTGTATTATATTTCAACATTAGCCTCTACTCAATGTAGATCAACATGCTCATTCCGTGGACTCACGCAAATAGCATTCCTCCAGCGCCCAGGATGACAGGTTCCATGATGAGCGCACCAAATTTGTGGCCCTGGCTCAGAACGAGGTCTTGCAGGGTATTTTTGATATATGCTCGATAACGTCTAGCAGCGTCGGACGCTTGTCTCTCTTTCAGATCGAAGATAGCGTCCAGCGATGGGAATTCCAGGTCTGGGCCCAGATCGGCTTTGAGATCCTCTGGGACCTCAACCCGCCAGACACCCTGGCTCATTTTCACCTGCGGGAAATCGAACCAGTACCCCCGGCCTCGGTACCATTCCACCTTCTTGTTATAGGTCGACGGCTCAGAACAATCCATCACGCCGATAGTATCGCCATGGTAGCTGCCCTTCAGACCCAGAATCTTGATCTCGTCTTTGCTCGCGTCCCATCCATACCGCGAGCAAGCCGCCCGCAGACCCATCTTGACGGCCACTTCCATCCCTGTGCTGCCATTATCGCTGTAGAAGACTTTGCGTAGTCGGGGATTCCCCAGACTGGAAATCAGGAGTTCTGCCAACGATAGTGCCGGCTCGTGGACGGCTCCAGCGAACATGACATGGCCATACCGTCCAGCAGCATATGCGGCAGTGAGGGAGAGATCCGGGTTCCCATGGCCCAGCCCTTGGGTCCACCACGAGGCGGAGCCATCAAAAGTGGGCTGTAGCAGACTGGCGTCCTTGCCACTAT
Organism: Rasamsonia byssochlamydoides; assembly: GCF_041956645.1. Lineage (NCBI taxonomy): Eukaryota > Fungi > Ascomycota > Eurotiomycetes > Eurotiales > Trichocomaceae > Rasamsonia > Rasamsonia byssochlamydoides. The sequence continues at coordinate 111,946 of NW_027192387.1, read as the reverse complement.
CTGCTCGGTAGGTCTGGAAATAATCGTCATGAGCAGACTCGATCACGGTGATATCTTTGGCCTCCATGCCTTGATGCTGAGTAAACGGATACCAGATGGCTTCGTGTGCACGGCTTGCCATCGACTCCAATTGTTCGATTCGATTTTTGTATTTTGTCGACAGAGTTTCCAGTAAACCCTCGACGTCCGATCTCCTTGCAATGTCTTCATAGTAAGCAGACATAGCCTCCTCGTCCCTGGCCAGTGAACTCGCGTCTTCCACTGGGGGTCTCTCCGGAGGCTGGGGGAATGCTAGCAAGGGAATATCTCGCTTCTGGAAGAAGGACTGTAGATATTCATGGTTCCGGTAGTAGTCGTCCCGGAAGACTAGAACCGAGTGCACATCATATCCCCGGATCAGGAGCGATTCGAACGCGGAGACGGAGGACGAAATTCCTCCCAGGCGAGAATCGGCCACGAGGATGACTGGCAACCGCAACGGTCTATACAGGTCTGCCTGAGACCTGCCATTGGGACCGGGGGAGTGCACGCCGCCGGCGGTTTCGACCAACGCGTAGTTCACTCCGGTGGCCGCCCAGCTGGACAGAGTCTTGTGCACTGCGCCCAGAACCTCGTCATCTTGGGGGATCTATCACTCAGTCAGTTAAAATGCAGTTTATATTGTAATGCTCGTATGTGCAATAATTCAGTGGTTGGCTTACCGCCTTCTGCTTCGCAGCGATGTGCGGGCTCACGGGCTCGTCGAAGCGAAACAGGCATTGGGTCAGCACTCCCGGGGCAAAGCGCTCGATGTGTCTAGTCACGTTACGTTAACAAAGAACTCGTCTTCTACAAACATTTGAACCCAACTTCCACAGGTCACTAACTTATCGTCCGCTTCATCCATCGGCCCCGTCGACACGGGTTTTAAAAAGCCCACTCGATTCTTGTTAACCTCGTTAATGGCCTTGCAGAGCACGGTCGACACTATGGTCTTGCCGACGCTGGTGTTGGCTCCGTACACCTGGTGGGCGCGCAGAGTGCGCCACAACGCAGCGCCAACAGGAGGCATCTTCTCAGGATAGGAAGCTCTCCAATTCCCCTCCTCGTCAATCGGCCCTTCCAGCTAACGCCATCAGAGTCTGTCTATTCAATAATATAGAGTTCTCAGCGTCGATGCCAACTTCCGACCGCGGCCAGACCAGCTTCCAAAGATCCGGTAAGATGAGGCGGATTCATCGGAACTACAGCAATTAATCTAGATATATTACTTTAATCTATTTATTTGCTCCTCGGCTGCCACTTTGCCAGGCGATGTCGATTAGCTTTGGCAGAGCAAATTTTCCGCTATCCACGATTAGCGAGGCCCACCATTCCCTGGGTTGGGCTGCTCTCCCAACCGTTTCATTTGTCCGTCGAACCGCCCCTGGCAGACGCCAATGCTCTCATACTTTGTCATCTGCTGGTGGAGAAACTCCACTCGGATTCCTCGAAGCCTGAAGGCCTCCATCTCATCTCCCCACAGGATCTGCAGCACGCCAATCGCTGAGTTCCGAGGAGTTTGTTTGACAGGCCGAGAACCGGTGCTTGTCCTTCCGGCGGATGGATTTCGATAACATAAATCGTATCGGATTCTCACGTCAGCGCTGCGAGTTTATACCAGGAATGGGGCAATGGGATGGAAATGGTTTCCCTGCTGGACTCCTTCCAACGGGCCTTGGAGAAGAGGGAATCCAAATCCTCGCGCCGGAGGCTGACCCTGCTTCCTCCGGGTGCGGTGGATTTTTCGTCGAATGACTTTCTCTCCCTGTCCACTTCGCCGGTGTTGCGGACTCGATATCTACAGGCTCTCAGTCGTTGTTATTCCGCCGAGTCGGGCAACAATCCTCCTCTGGGCAGTGGCGGGTCGCGTCTTCTCGACGGAAACTCGGCCTATGCGGAGGAGCTGGAGCGCTTCATCGCATCTTTCCATGATGCACCCAGCGGACTCTTATTCAATTCCGGCTTCGATGCCAATGTCGGGATCTTCTCGTGCATCCCGCAGCCAGGAGATCTGATCGTCTATGACGAGCTGATCCACGCGAGTGTCCACGAGGGCATGCGCCTGTCCCGGGCTGGGGAACGGGTTCCATTCCAGCACAACTCCGCCGCTGCCTTGAGAGATGTTCTCACAGCGCAGATGGCGGAGGACCCGTTGATTGCCGACGCCAAGCACAATGTCTTCATAGCGGTGGAATCTCTCTATAGCATGGATGGGGATACTGCCCCGCTCCGGGAGATCCTCCAGGTCATCCACACTCTCCTTCCTCGGGGGAACGGCTATCTCATTGTAGATGAGGCGCATGCGACGGGAGTGTTTGGGTCTCGGGGAGCGGGTATCGTGCAGGAACTGGGGGTTCAGAAGGAGGTGTTTATCAGGACACACACTTTTGGAAAGGCCCTCGCCAGTCAAGGAGGTAATCTTCATCAATGACTAATCCAAAGCCTGAAGATATGCATACTGACTATTGACATTTCCAGCCATTGTACTATGTTCTCCTCTGACTCGAGAATATCTGATCAACTATGCTCGCACCCTCATCTATACGACGGCGATGGCATATCCCTCGCTCGTTGCGATTCGAACTTCGTACGAATTAATGCAGGAGGGCAAAACGGACTCGGTATCGTTTCTCTGGAATAATGTCCAGACGACCAGCGCTGACGCACAAACAGCTTCGAGAGAATCTGCAGGCTCTCATCCGGCATCTGCGAGCGCGCTGTGATGAGTTACAGAGTGTGGTAGACCGCTCGATCCTCCATGTTGACCATCACGACAACTCCCCGATCTTCTCGGTCCGCACGCCGTATCCACGCGAGCTGGCCAGCTATTGTCAACAACGCGGACTCATCGTGCGCCCCATCATGCCCCCGACAATTCCCCGGGGGAAAGAACGAGTGCGTGTGTGTCTGCATGCAGGCAACACGCAGAAGGAGATTGACGATTTGGTGGACGCGATTGCGCAGTGGGCGAAGAAGAGACAGGGCGGTTGGTCGAAATTATGATGGTTCGGTTGACTTAAACACATGTTTAGGCATATTTGTATAACGGCCTGATTTATTATACCCCGCTACAAACGCAGAACGATATATTGGATGATGCAGTCTTTTTTTTTAACCTTTCTTATACACTTTCTAGGAAACGTCCCAGAGACCAACTCTCTCAACTGCTTATATTTCCACCGCTGGGAAGCAAAGCACAACGGACATCACTATGAAAAAGAATAACCAGCAGGCGGCAAGAGTACTCTTCCTGCGGGTTGAAGATCGACGGATTCGGAATTACTGGTTGATACCGAGGTCCTTCTTAGATCACCACGAGAATTTTAAGGTTTCTAGCGTCTCGTCGCACCGCAATCGGAAATTGAACGATTTTTGTTTTCTTCGAAGCTGCAGAGTCTGCGCCTCCTGCGTCATCACGATGGCTTCGCAACCTTCGCCTCGAGTTTCTCCACTCGTTGCCAACTCGGCGCTTGATCGAGTTGGAATGCTGTTGCCCCCGCGTGATTGGGCGTGGCACTCGTCCTGCAGAGAGTGAGACCTAGATCTGGCCCAGAAGCTACTTAAATTAGCGAAGGTCGATCGTCAATCGACAGTGTCAAGCAATCTTATTTCATACCTGCATGATTGGAACATTGTCGTGTCTAGGGAGAGATCGGCGGCAGCATTCCTTCATGGCCATTTGTTAGCCTTCCTGCAGTTCTGCATGCAAGAAGTACGGAGTAGTTTAGTTGCTTCGACTTTATTTTCCATCAAGCGTCTCTTTCTCCTACTCTGTCTGGATTCTCTGTACAAGGTAGCTAGCTAGCTACGTTATAGACTATTAATCGATCCCTCTCTCCCTCCCTTTCTCTCGCTGGAATTGACTCGCGACTCTACTCAGCATGTCCGGGCTGGGGACGGACGAACTGCAGACAGACCCGCGGTATCTCTTCCGGCAGCCGCTGGCGCTGCAGTGGTTCGAGAATGGGAGGCTCGTCAAGCGCCATGAGGGGGAGAGACAAGCTGGTTCGTTAGATGAAATCATTTTTGCACTTCTATATTTATTTATCTGTGCAAGAGATTAATTAATTAATTTTTAAAATGTATTTTCAGGCAGATTCGAGCTGTTTCTGGATCTGCTGTATGTCGCGATCCTCGCCAATTTTGCCGATGATCTCGCGCAGCGGATCTCGGGCGTGCAGCTGGTGAAATATATCGTAAGATTCAACTTTCTTTTTCATACAGACGGACTGGAGATGGTTGAACTAAGAGGTGTACGTGCCAGCTAATTCTGGCGCCGTCATGGCACGTCTGGAGCGACCTGCGCGAGTTGATGAACTCGTTCTACAACGACGACCTCTTCCAGCGCGTGCTGATCCTCTGGGTGATGGCGGTGCTGGTTGTGTACGGCAACAACGCACCCCTGGTCGACGAGGACATCGGCGCGATGCGCTCGACCGTGGGCGCCTACCTGGCCGCGCGCACAACCTCCAACCTCGCCCACCTCTACTACTCGTTCGCCAGCTACCACCATCGCGCCCAGCAGCGGCTGTGGTGTGCCATGGCCAGCGTCGCCCTCTGCATCTACATCCCGCTCTTCTTCGAGTCCGTCTCTCTCCGCAGCAAGATCGCCGTCGCCGCCATCGCTAACTTCGTCGAGGAGTGCATCTGGATCTTCTGCTACTCGCCGCTCGCAAAGAGGATGCTCCAGGTCAAATACACCACCGCCGTCGACATCCCCCACGAGATCGACCGCTTTGCCGCGTTTTACATCATCGCTCTGGGCGAATTCCTCTACTGGAGCATTGTGTCTTCTCCTGCCGCCATCGGGTTCAATATGGGCTTGCTGCGCGCCGTCTGGACGCTCGTCATCGCCTTCTGTCTGAATTGGATGTATGTCCACAACGACGGCGCGCTCAAGGGTACCCATCCGCTGCGCCATTCCATCTACACGGCTTTTTCCTGGGCACGCTCCATCTGCCGCTAATCGCCAGTCTACTGGTGGGCGGCCACGTTGCAGCCACGAGCGCCAGGGGAGAGGAGGAGGAATTCAGCGACGCACAGCGATGGTTGCTCTGCGGCAGCTTGGGGACGGGCTTGATCTGTTTGTATGGCATTGCTCTGCTGCATGCGTCCAAGGACCCGCCGGGACTGTTGATCTTGCCGAAGGTTCTGTCGCCCGTCGCCTCGTCGAAACTAACATCTGTTTGACACCTCTCTTGACTGACGATTGACACAGCAACTGCGGATCATCATGCGGCTGGTTATCGGCGTCGTCATCATTCTGCTCCCGCTCGCACGCCACCTGGACCTGACGGCCATCATCTCCATCATCATGGCCCTGATTGTCTTCTGCCTGATCTGGGAGAATGTGACGTCCCTCCGACGGGATGCGCAATTCTGGGAACGGTGGGAAAATACCCGCTATCCAGGCTCGAATGTCGGGACCTGTCATCCGGCGACGGAGACGACGACGACAGAGGAACAACGTGAGGCGCAAATTGCGAGCAAGAACGAATCTCCACCAGAGTCATAGTGCCACAGCTGCAGGCTGTGGATAGAAGGTCGATATGAGAATGAAACAGACAATAAAATAGTTTGAACCATGTGAGTGCAAACTTCTAAGTATACTTAATATATAACAGTATCCACAGTGAGTGTATCCATTTGTCTGTGTATGGAGCTATTTACCTATCTAGTGACCTAGAGCTGGCTCTCTTTGAACTAGATGATGTCAATGGAAAGAAACCATGAAGATGAATACGATCCATTTTGAGTGACTCACTGACTGACTATGAACTTGAAGAGAACTCCTAGCTTGACAGGACTAAAGACGACAGGTAGGTAGAGAAGAAAAGACCAGAAATCATGAGAATTAAGGCAGGCTGATCAGGCTGATTATAAGTCCAAAAAAATTCTGAAGTGAAGTGGTCGACATGTCGACATGATCCCATCCTCCATCCTGTTCGTTGTTCTCTGTCTGCTATGATAACTGTCGGCGGAACAGGCACGAAGTCATCAAACGAAGCAAAAGCCAAAATTCCCCATGAGCAGTGATATCTAAGGAAGACCAAGAGGCAAGAACTATCCACAGGGAAGACAGGCTATGGATGCCCAAACACAGCCAAAGTAGAACTGCTTGATTCTATGAAGTTCCATACAAACAACTTAACGTGATGTCTTAGAGGTGATGCCCTTTCCCGTGATGCATTAGGGCGTGGGCAAACCTCCAAAACATCGACAATAACCACCTGCTTCAACTGCTTCAACTTGTTTGCTTCACAGGTGAGAAGATCGATTTGTTTCTAGAACTCTAGTAGAAGCTGACATAGAACCTAGGTACCCACCTATCTACTGACCTAGGCTGGCTCTCTGGACTAGATGGAAAGTTGCAGGAAAGAAAGAAAAAGATCCATTTTACTTCGTCCATCCGTGACACTTGGATGGCTTGTGGTGTTCTTCCCTTCCGACGGATACAATCTCAGGTGTCGTCGGGCAACTGCCTGTGCTGTCCTCCCGGTGTCACACAGCCATTTCTTGCGGAAGATGCCGTCCAAAATCATCAAATCTGTACAATCTTGTGAAATCTGTAAAGGGAACTCCCTACCACTTCTCGTGTGACTGAGGTTTTTTAGCTGGCAGCCGTGTCTATGTCGTCGCTTATAGAATGGGATCCAAGTAACTCAAGCCATGTCTACTTTCTTCTGTACTTGTCTCTCTGTCCAACTTGGAGGTGGTACATATCGTCCTCGTCCTTCTTGTCGCCATTCCAGGACGAACAACTGATCCTGGGATCGACAGACAAGCAGACAAGCCTATCGAGTCTGGCTCTATACCAACTGGAGCGAGATCAACTGGACTGACCCAAATGGCGCTGCAAGTATGGTCTTTTCTCCCCGAGAGCAGCACCCTAGGTGCGGTTCCCAAAGGATCTTTGACCACAGCGGTGTTGCTGGCAATATTCTTCGTATTCCTCGTCACCTACACCGTGACCTCGATCCTGGGAGCGATGAAGATGCGTTCTACCCCTGGACGTCGCCGTTCGCCGCCAACGCTCCCCTACGCGATTCCCTTCCTGCGTCATCTGCCCGAGTCTCTGATCAATGAACGAGGCTTCATGGAACGAGCAATGTGTGTATACCCTTGACCTTTTGCAAACAGTATTTGTTCTTTTTTTTTTAGACTGACTGACAATCTTATAGGACCTGGTACGGTACCTACACTCCCGTCCGCGTTCACGTCGGAAATTATTCCTACAGCATCCTCTCCGGTCCGAAAGCAATATCGACTCTGTTCAAGAACTCGAAACGGCTGATCACTAACAAATGGTTGGTGGGCATCATGATCACTGCTTTCGGTCTCCCCCCCGCGGACGCCCATCTGTACCTGAAGGATGACACCGGATACGGAGCCCAGCCCCTGGAGGGCGCGAAGATGACCAATCCGGACCATCGGATCTTCTATCTCGGCCACCGGCGGTTGTACGCCTCTCTGGCTGGGCCCGGTCTGGAGGCGATGGCCCGCCAGCTCATCCTGAGCCTGGCGGAGCAGATCTCGCAATGCGGGTTTGATTTCGACCGGTGGACCGACGTCTCAGACCTGTACGCCGGGCTGATCCGCAAGATGACCTTCAAGGCGTCCATCACGAGCCTCTGTGGATCGCACATCTTCACCGTCAATCCGGACCTGGACGACGATTTCTGGAAGTTTGACGCCGCCATGGTGACGCTTCTGCAGTGGCCCGAGTGGATGATCCCCGGCGCGCGTCGGGCCCGCGAGAAGATGAAGCAGAACATGACGCGATGGCACCGGTTCGCGGAGCAGCATTACGACGTCAGTAAGGCAGCAGAGGACCCGAGGGACTGGGAAGAGTATTTCGGGAACAAGATCATGCGAATGCGGAATCAGACGTATCACAAGCTACCGCTGAGTGACGAGGCTTATGCGGCGGAGGATGTAGGGTTGTTGTGGGCGTAAGCGACTATCAATTATCCTTGTGCCGACAGAACACTGGATAGCTAACCATTCATCGCAGGGCCAACTCCAATGCCGTCCCCGCCGTCATCTGGTTTGTGATAGAGATCGTGCAGCGCCCGGAGCTGCTGGCCCGCGTTCGAGAGGAGATCGCTCCGTGCATCAAACACGACGGGATCAACATTTTGGACGTGGATGTGGCTCGCCTGTGCAATAATCCTCTTCTGCAGTCCATCTACGCCGAGATCCTGCGTCTGCAGGTGGGCATCATCCTGCCGTGGGTGACGTCCGGAGCCGAATTGGACATCGACGGGTGGAGCGTCAAGGAGGGCGAAACGCTCGTGATCTCGACCTGGCATGCCGGACGAGACTCGCGGGTGTGGAACACCAGCAGCGCCGACGATCCCCATCCGGTGGACGAGTTCTGGGCCGAGCGGTTCCTGGTCAAGCCGGGTGATGCCGTCCACACCGGGCCGATCAAGAAGGTTGACAAGGCTGCAGCAGAAGAAACCGTGTCATCGTGTCCTTACAAACCGGCTCCGTCTCAGTCTGACAAAGACTGTAGCAAAGGCAAGGAATCAAACCAGTGCACCTTCTCCATGGCCGGCACCGCCGGCTCCTGGATCCCCTACGGCGGAGGCATCAAGCTCTGCCCCGGCCGCCACTTTGCGAAGCAGGAGATAATCATCGCGTCGGCGATGTACCTGGCCGCGTTCGACATTGAGCTTATCGTCGATCAGAAGAAGCCCAAACAGAAACAGCGGATTGTTGCCGACGATCGGTTCTTCATGTTTGGCGTCTTGCATCCGAAGGGGGAGATTCGGGCGAGGATTCGGAGGAGGAGGCTGTCTTAGGTGTGTACATACATACCACATTAAAGATCATGCGTAGCTAGCATAGTATGGCATGTCGTGGCATAGCACAAGCTGACGCAGACAGGTCAGGTTTTCTACCAGACGACAAGTCAAGGCAAGTCAGGACAGGTCAAGATTGTACTGTACTGTACGTACGCGCATACATACACAACCTATTTTCTTTCGGGCTTTCTTTTCACTATTACTACTACCAGTAAGGAGGTGTAGCCGGAGGTCATCATGCTAGATACCAGTATTTTCTGTGCATACGATGCTAAATCCGTTATTGAATACAAAGGAAGTGGCTCTTCAAATGAAGGCTTACTTGAGATGATATGCTCTCTTCCGACCCTCCGACCCTCCGCTCCGTCTGCAGGAATGGACGAGGATCAGGTAATATCTAGCCAGGATTCCTGTCTAGAATAAAGACTAATCCAATGATAAGCATTCGAATGTAAAAGTCTCGCTAAATTCATCCCACCTCGTCGATCTATTCTTGCTTAGGAACCAATCAGAAGCTGCTTACCAGCACAGACACGTATACCTCAGCAAGAAGGATACTGCCTGAAGTCTCATTAGGTATGCGAGAATCATCGCGGAGGATCAGACGGTCTACCTAGGTTCATTAGGCAACAGGAAGGACGACGTCGTCGTTATGGGGCAGGCAGCCTGCAAGTCGTAGACTGCAACCAACTTGTATATATACTAGGAGTGATCTTTCGTCCTCGGCCTGTTTAGAGCAGACTGAGGAAGCCTGAACCTCCATCACCTTCCTCTATAGCTCTAGCCCGTTCATCCATGGCAAGAGGACAGCGACAGCATGGTGGAGGACCTCCCTCCAATGGAATATCGCTTTTGGGGCCGGACTGGTCTCAAGGTCTCGGTCGTTGCGTTGGGAAGTTGGCTCACGTACGGTGGGCATGTTGGCGATGGTGCGTATACAGTATCCTTCTCAGTTGCCTTCTATTAACTGGCGCTTCTTTTTTCCCTACCAAGCAGAACGATAGGAGACAGAACTGAGACTGGCCGATGTCTGCAGAGAGGGCGTTCGAGTACATCAAAGCAGCGTATGACGAGGGCATCAACTTCTTCGACACGGCAGAGGAATACAACGGCCGCGAGGCCGAAAGTCATGCTGGGTAAGGCCATCAAAAAGTATGGATGAAAACAGAACGACCTGGTGATTTCAACAAAGGTGAGCCACCTCCTACAATTGTAACCTGGAAACATGCTGATCTTCCTCTAGCTCTACTATGGCATGCTCAACGCAACAGACCTCAGTAACCTGGTCAACAACGTTGGTCTCTTGTGCAAGCATATCATCGAGGCTATGGAGCTTTCTCTGAAATGGCTGGGTCTGGCCCATGTCGATATCATCTATGCCCATCGACCGGACCGCCAGACCCCGATGGAGGAGATTGTTCGCGGCTTCAATCACCTCATCAACACAGGCAAGGCCTTTTACTGGGGCACGTCGGAGTGGTCTGCCAGCGAGATCACTGATGCATGGAGGATTGCGGATAAATTCGGTCTGATCGGACCAGATGTAGAGAAGCCGCAGTACAACCTGCTAGAGCGCCAGCGTGTGGAGAGAGAATATCGCCGGCTCTACAATACCGCCCACGGTCTTGGACTGACAGTGTTCTTGCCTCTCAAAATGGGCATCTTAACCGGCAAATATAACGACGTGGCAGCTCTTCCACCGGACAGCCGTCTGGTAGAACAGCAACACCAACGACTTCAACAAGGGCTTTGCAGCAACCTTCGGAGACAAGAGATGGCAGCATTCCTTTACCATCGTTGCCGGACTGAAACCCATTGCCGAAGAACTCGGATGTTCCCTCGCACAGCTAGCTCTCGCCTGGGTGCTGAAAAATCCCCACGTCTCTTCCTTAATCATGGGAGCGTCGCAACCGGAGCAGATCTATGAGAATGTGCGGTCGTTGGACGTCGTGAATGGTTGACGCCGGAGATCATGGAAAGAATCAAAAATGTCACCAAAAACAAACCGAAAGAGGAGCCTTTGAGATTTGAGTGAGAATGTCCGACATGACGAAGAGTGAGTAGATTAGAAGATTTTGATTTTCGGAGGAATGATCTCGATCTGGATCTAGGTTAAATAGACAATCAATTTAAAGAGACAATTTACGTTTTGCTACATATACCTCATCTATGCCATTTTCTTTCTTTCTTGCCTGCTTGCTTTTTTCCTTAAACAAATCATTTTATTGTCCAAGGCCTTAGCTTAGTTGCCTCTGATTTTTACTTTAGTAGGAGTACTTCACCCAGAGTAATAGTCCAGTGCAGTACAAATGCTGCTAGATCGCATCGAAAGAAGAATAGGCGAAAAAAGGTGATATTGTTTAATTTGACGTTTAAATGAATAGGGGAACTAATCATTGTTCACAGATTTCATATCATATGTAAGCAATCCTTAAAGGAGATTCTTCAATTTGCATAGGTAAGGCATATATATATATCTATATATATAGGGATACAAGTTCCAAGGTTCTTTTTAAAGTATTTATATATCCATTCTTAATTTAAGAATCGAAACGAATGAGATATATAGGTAGTCTAGTCCATCATACGGCATGTGTATGATTGCCACTGGGTAAGTTACATGTAGGACGTCCATGCACAAAGGCTTGTTTCTTTTCTTTTTCTTTTTCTTTCTTTTCTTTTCTTTTCTTTCTTTCTTTTCTTTCTTTTTTTTTTTTTGCATCGCTAAGGAGAGTTTTTAGGGAGAATACCTATACTCCGTACTATATGCAAAAGGTTTTGAATGTTTTTTTATTTTTATTTTTATTTTAAACAATTATCATTGCTCATCAAGTCTTTCCCTGTATCACCTATATTCAAGACGTTAGTTGCGCTATCAAAGGAAAGGAAAGGGATCTCTGGAAAAAAAAATCATTATAAGAGTAGATTGATTTGAGTTGTTTATCTTTTTTGGCATCTAGCTGGACTGTGCATGAAGTATCAATCCAGTAAATGAACGCCTGTTGCAATAAATCAGCCTAACCAGAGGAATCTCTTCATTCCCTGCTTAATTCCCAGGCTCTAATTATTCTCTGTTTAGGATTCTGCAACCCGATAAACCAGCTTCTCTCCTGATACAGCTCTCTTCCTCAACAACTCCAGCCCATCCAGAACGCCCTCCAAACCGATCTTCTCGCCCACCCTCGCTGGATGAGGCACAATCTCTCCCCGATCGAGCATCCGCTGCGCACACAGAAACCACTCCCTCCCAAAGACGCGCAGCTGGGGATCGCCCTCCAAGCCATAAGGCCCGTTCCAGGCGATCTTCTTCCCGAACAGCGCTGGCCCGAGCACCCAGTCCGGTTTGACGGTCTTGCGTGTGTGTAGACGTTCTAAATACGGCTCCAGCGTCGTATAGCGTCCGCCGGCCCTACCTAACGCGCCGTAGCAGAAGATCATGCTGGACGCATCGCAGAAGCAGTCGAGCGCGTAGACCAGTGCGTTCTTCGTGTACTTGCGGATCTCGTCCACGGCTGTCGGCGAGTGGTAGTCGAAGGCCTTCTCAGCGCCGTAGCGCTCGACGAGCGGGAAGTTCCGCGGCGAGCAGGTCGTGATGGGGATGAGGCCGGACCGGCGGACGAGCTGGATAGCCATGGTCCCAGAGGCAGTGCTGCCGCCGTAGACGAGGACGTAATTCGGTTTTGAGGCAGGCTGCTCCGGATCTCCGGGTATCTTCAGCGACCGGAACAGCGCGTACCCGATGGTCGCGACGCCAATGCCCAGCGTCGCCGCAGACTCAAACGACATGTTGTCTGGGATCTTCAGCGTGAAGTCCGCTGTCGCAGCTACATACTCAGCAAAGGCGCCCACGCGGGGGAGAAGGGGATTCATTGACTGAACGGCGCCGCACACGCGGTCCTCGATGGCGAATCTGGATGCCCCTGAACCCAAGGCGACGACGATGCCGGCAAAGTCGCCTCCCGCGATGGCGCCCTTGGTCGCCATTTTGCCGACCACTTTGGTGTCGACGGGGTTGAGGGCGACAGCGACCGTCTTTACCAGGATCATGTCTGGCTCAAGGTCGGGTAGGGGGATGTCGGGAGACAGGACGAGGTCGCCGGTGGCATTTGCGACGATGGCGGATTGCGTGGATGGCAGGGTTGCCATGGTGAAGACGGTTGCGTGAGAAAAAGGAAAAGAAAGAAAGAGGAAGAGGATAGATAGACAGACAGGCAGGCAGACAGACAGGTAGGTAGGTAGGTATGTGCAGTACAGTATAGTGCTTTAGTAAGCAGAAGATATCATGCTTGCTTCCCAGTCATTGTTAAGTTAATCGTGATTGCCTTGGAATGCAATTGCCTCAGACCAGCCACTAAGGTGTCTGTTCGGAGGACCAAAGGAGGGACAGACAGACATGTCAGAAACAAAGACCTATAACGAACTGGCTCCAGTCAAAAAAAAAAAACACAGCTTGAATGATTCACATCTGATTATGCAGAACAAAGGGTAATAATGTGAATTAATTGCCAAAAGAGGAATAATAATGTGAGTCATCGTTCTCGGTATTTTTGGATTTATTTTACGGGTCTATATCCACTGTCGATTGCTGAATTGCATGCATCAGAGAAACGTCCTGACAAGGACAAGGGAATTTTAAATCTATTATCTCTCTGTCAATACATTATATGTAGTCTATATACTATAAACTGGTAGGACCTACTCTAAAAGTTTATTGGTACCTATCTTTTGCTGTCAGGTATAGATTAGGGTTACCTACCTAACTGGCTGGGCGTCTTCCTTCCTATCTAGGTAAGTTTAGTGAGAGCCAGTGTTTTAAACCCACATCTATCTACCTAAGTAATCATCATCCTCAACCATGAAGATAGACTCGTCTCCAGTCTCCAGTCTCTAGTCCCCAGCAACAGCAGTCAGCAGACAGCAGCATCCTTTCCCCATCTGATGACTCCGATCCGAACGCCGAATCCGATACCGAGTATTGTATCGGATTCGGAATCGGTGATCGGTGGTGACTCGATTGGTTCGGGCAGGAGAGGAGTCTTGCCTAGATAGGTAAGTTCCAAGTGTTATTCGCTTTCCTCATTCGGAAAGGCGTGATCTTAATTTACTTCCTAAGCTATTCTCAGTCCGTAATAAAACGTTTAAGGATGGGTTTCTTTGATACAAATAACAATAGTTCTGTCGGACTCGCAGTGGAACTAGGACATCAATGAGAATCGGGGAATAAGCAATGTGTTAGACCAGTCAAGAACCTCGACTGAAGAAAAATCATCTGCGAAAACAGCTCGCCAAAGCTTGGTACCAGGGACATCTATCCTTGAATTAGCGGCGGAAGCCCAGCAGGTGGTAAACTTACTGTATGGGTGAGGAGGTGAGGTGCGACAGTCAATGATGAGCCAATCCTTGAGCAAGCCATTCCAGATCCAAGGCGCGTAACTTCCATTGACTGTGAATCTCTGACAGTGCTCCCCTAGCCGGCTACCCTCACGTAACAATTCTATTCCCCATCCAACGTCCGCGAGCCTGAAATCGATTCTACCACGGCTGTCTGCCGACCATTCACTAGACACATTCGTTGAGAATCCGAGAACCGCATGTAATGCACTGTAGAACTCATCATGGTACGCTGCCTCTACTGGCCGAATAACGGCCCCAGTACCAACCCGGGTTGTAGACGATAGGTTTCTCAATGAGAACTTTCTCAATACCGCTTCGGTTAAAACCTCGACATTGGGGTATTGCTTGATGGGAAACGGGACAGTAGAGTTGGTAAGGTAGTGCTCGACATATCTATTCAGGTCAGCGGAGTCTGATGTAGTGAGGTCAATGACGCGAACTTTGCATGCAGACGCGTTGGAAACACGCAGACAATCTCCATGGCATCGAAATCTAGGGGTTCCGAATGAAGCCAGCCATGCTCGTAGCATGTTCGAATACCTTCGTTTTCCAAGTCTCGAAGTATGCTGCCATTGGCGAGGACTTCTCGGAGAACATCGGCTGCTTTGTGAGTGAGTTTGCGGCGGTTGACAAAGGACCGTTGTACTGGCGTCTGAGCAAGTAATCTGAAAGCTTCATCTTCATTTTCTAGAGTCGTGATAATGTGTTCTTCCTCGACCATTTCCATCTTTCCGTGATTGAGATCTGCACGATAAACCTACGGCAAATGTCATAAACAATTATTGGGCTAGCAGAAAGACAGACTCCAGAACTTTCTGTAGCATCTTGAGAATTCCATCAACTGCTCCTGGTTGGCCATTTGTCAGGCTGAATATGTAGTCATAGGCATTATGGTGCAGTCGCAGAGGACACCGCGGGTCATTATAGACGCGATGTAGGACGTCATCAAATTCCTCGCGGTTATAGAAGAGCGCTATCTGCGGAGAGTCCTTGATTTTCGATGGTGTGATCGATATTCGCTGCTGTACGCCCAGATAGGCCAGTGAACTACCCAGAGTATAGTCAGCTGGTCCCCCAGTGGGACTGCCATATGAGGTGAAGACGCAAATTCTCGGTCCGAATCGGCGACCACTCTGAGACTTGATGAGGCCAAACCAAAGGCCAGAATCATGATACAACATCTGCCCCTCATCAAGAATGAAGACAATATCGGCATCTCTGAGAGTATCTGAAGTGACAAATTTGTAGCCTGCGTCCTGAGCACGGCGAACAAGAATATCACTGTACACATGATCATGGCTGTGTGGCCAATCAGCGAACATGATGACTGGTATATTCTGCTGACGATAATGATCGTAGAGAAGATAGGCAAGTGTAGTTTTCCCCGAAGCTGGTGTTCCTCTAATGTGGGCTACTCTCTCCTCGTCGAGTATCCTTGCAAGCTCTTGGACGGTGTCATTTCGCGGGCATCTGAATGAATCTGCTACGATCCTTAAAGTCAGCGATGAAGATGGGACAATGCCAAAGAGACAGAGGAACAGACATACCCATAACAGACACGGAAGCGAGGTTACTTGGAGGATTAGCATTGCTGGCTGACAACATGCAGGGCAACTGTCCAAAGAGCTGCTGAGACTGCTGTCTTGCGCTGCAGGTCCTTGACTGATGAGTCTTCTCAAGAACTCTATTGCGAACCGGACATTTCAGAGTTGGTCGGACAGTAATAATTCTGAGGGAAGGCAGGAGGATGAGGAAGCTGGAGGAAAGAAGGTTGTACGCCTGTAGGCAGCTACTCTGTATGGAAGTCACAAACACAGGCCACAGTGTAGCGCTCCACATGTTGCTTCCTGTTCTTAGTGGTGGGCGGGAGAATAGCTCTGTTCCCAGGACTCTGGTTGGAGCAACTGCATTCTTGAAAGAAGGATATTTGTAACGAGTATCTATTACTATATTGGCATATAAACATGCCTATATCTCTGCTTGCTCTCATCGAAAAGGCAAAAAGACAGAGATAGACAGACAGACATAGAAAAGAAAAAAAATACAGTACATCCATTCTGACAGTGTGACATTCTGCAAGACAAACAACCTATGCATCCCCCTTGACTAGACGAGGAAATAAAATCTGTCCATTAGTTGCACGACGCAAATACATTCCCAACAACCGGTTCATCCTCGCCTCTTCAGCGCGCTGCACCCATTCTTCGACCGGCACGACAGTAAAGCTCTCCCCCGTTTCCAACTCCATGAGAGACTGGACCTCGTCCATCCCGATCTCGATCTCGCCGGACTCGTAGACATAATGTATACCGTGCCGGATCTCAGTTTGAACAGCCCGTACGATTTCCCTCGCCACTGCTTGCACCGAAATAAAGTCAAACTGCCCGGACCATTCCCCCGAGTCCGGAATGGCTTTCACCTCCTGCGCGTACTTCATCAGGTTGCTCATCAGGTCCAGCTCTGGCGCGTCGTCACCCGTGATGCTCGACGGCCGGTGGATCCACACCGGCAGGCTGAATCGCTGGCTTACGCGCTCGAGGTACACCTCGCTCACCCACTTGGATGCTGTGTAGCCATCGGTCTGCTGCTGCGGTGGGTACGGCGCAATGGAGACGGCTTCAAACTGGTCCTTCTCCGACAGACGGGCCATGCTGGCCGAGGAGATGAAGTGGATGGGCACTCGGCGCGGCAGACTAAGCCGGACCAGCTCCTTCGTCGACGCAACGTTGACCAGTTTCAGGCTCTGATACGTCTTCATAAACGAGACGTCTGCGCCGACGTGGACCACGGCATCGGCTTCCGCGAAGATGGCGCTTGCATCAGTGTCAGACAAACCCAGTTGGGCGACGCCCAGGTCGCCGTGACGGACGATGACTTTGCTGTGAGTGAAGAGGGCTGAGAGTTGCGCCAGGGGCTTTCGAACGGCAATGCAGTACACCTTCTGGACGCAGTCCTCGTCGAGAAGCTGGCGGAGGATCTCGCGGCCCAGGAACCCAGTGGCTCCGGTGAGGACCACCACGCTTGGGACTCCAGCAGGCTTTTGGATGTCCACTGGCTGTACTTGTGGCAGATCAGCTGGCAGTTCAACCTCGCGCTCCCAGTCGATCGACTCTGTCTGGGCCTCGGATTCCTGGTTCTGAATTCGGGATGCCATCCCGCTCAGCGTGCTCGCCTCGAAGAGCTGGTAGAGCGACACTGAGATATTGAGCCGGTCCTTGATCAGAGCCTGCAGATTTACCAACGACAGCGAGCTGCCTCCGACGTGGAAGAAGTCGGACTGACCAGTGATGTCGTAGTAGCGCACCACGTCGCAGGGGAGAGCCTCTTCCCACAACTTGAGAAGCGTTTCCTCGAACGGTGTCAGACGAGAAGCAGCCTGACCTCTCGCCCTGGACGTTGACTGAGACCACGGCAGCGGCATCGCGTTGATCGCCGCGCGGTCCACCTTGTTGGAACTGGTTCGGGGCAAGCTCTCGACGGCAACGACGGCCGCCGGCCGCATGTACTGCGGCAGGGGCAAGCTCAGGGGAAATTGCTCCAGGAAACGGTCTTGATCCGCAGGGGGGCGTTCGTCAGACAGGACGACGAAGGCCACCAGGAACGGCGTATCCGATCCAGGGCTCTGGCGCACAGAAACCACCGCCTGGCGGACATGCACATTTGCAGTTTGTATGATGGTCGACTCGATATCCTCGAGGTCGATTCGAATGCCGCCCAACTTGACCTGGGTGTCGCCGTCGATTCTGCCCTGCAGGATCAACCGGCCATCACGCGTGAGTCGTCCACAGTCTCCGGACCGGTGCACCCTCGTCCAACCCTGCGCCTGGAAGAAGGGACTGGCGTGTTTATCTGGCGCAAACCTCTCTGCCGTCAACCGGTCATTGTTGAGATAGCCGCTGGCCACGCCGGCCCCTCCAATGACTACTTCGCCAGGGATTCCGGCCGGGATGGGGTTCATGTTCTTATCAGCGATGTAGAAGGAATAATTGGGGATGGTCCACAGAGGGACGTCAACTGCATCTGTGGTCTCGGCGTACGGCACATCGCAATTGCCGCAGCCGAAGGTTGTCTCGCCAGGCCCGTAGCTGTTGATCAGGCGCAAGTCGGGTTTTCCAAGGAGTCGAAATTCCTGAAGAAGTGCCTTCGACATCGCTTCGCCGCCACTCAGCGCAGTCTGCCATTGGGAGTGCTTTAGATCCGAACCTCTGTGTCGGATCCAGCCGAGATATTCTGTCGGCGTGCCGAAAGTAAACGTGACTCCCTCGGAGGCAATCATCGCGGACAGGACGAGAGGATCGCCGCGTGCGGAGCTCGATGGAATCACGAGCGTGCCTCCGTTGCTAAGACAAGTGAATATCTGACCCAGAGACATGTCAAACGCATACGACGACTGCTGCAAGACGGTTTCTGCTCCCTCTCTAAAACGCCACGCCGCGGTCGACACCTCCACGTTGTTCCGATATGCTACATGATTGAGGAGGATACCTTTCGGAACGCCAGTCGAACCGCTGGTGTACGCGATGACCGCCGTGTCGGATGGTTGGGCGTGGTTGGGAACATTGACCATAGCGGTGTCAGGGAGGTGCGAGACATTGACCAGCTCGGCCTCCGTCTGCAGGGCTGCAAAGTTCGCCTCTGTGACAGAATTCACCAAGATGGCACCCGGTTGACAGTCTTTCACGACCAGCGACAGGCGATCAGAGTCCACTTGCGGGTCTAGGGGGACGTAGGTTGCTCCTGCACGTAGGATAGCCAGCAACGAGCAGATCCAGTCCGCTCCCGGTGTCTGGAAGACGCCCACTCGCGTGCCTCGGCCGATACCTCGAGCCAGAATTTCAGTTTCAATGGCCCTGACTCGTTGTGCCATTTGCGAGTACGTCAGAGTTCGTCCGGTACCGTCCTTGAGAGCAGGGCGATTGCCATAGGCATCAATCATGTCGTCGATGCGGTGCAAGATTGTGGCAGGCCATTGATAGTGATGTTCCGGTCCTGTGCATGTTGTGAGTAGGCTGACAGAAGGAGAGAAAGAAACCAAGAATAAAAGTAGATAGAAAAAGAGAAGGAACTGACCTCGGCCAGCTTCTACAGCCTTCTCTACATCCTTCGCGGGATACAGGGCCGGCCATGTGACTCTGGTGGCAGGGTTCTGGGCAAAAGCACGCAGCAGATTCAGGTAACTCTTCATCAACGTCTCTGCGTCTTCCACACTGTAAAGATCCCTCTGGACAGCGACCGTGACAAGGTTCTCGCCGCTGCGGTTGTCGACGATATCCAAACTCAGATCATACGCGTTCTGTCCCCCGGCGAGCAGCTCACCCTCGGACTCGCATCCACAGAAGGTGCGCGATTCTTCGATATTGTGGCGGTAGTTTAGGAACGCCTGGAACAGCGGGCTATGGGACGGCGAGCGCGGCACATTTAGCTCCGTGAGGAGCACGTCGAATGCCACGCGCGAGTTGGCAAACGCATCCTGGGAGATAGTCCGGACGTCTTTCAGCGTCTCGCAGAACGTCTGCTGCGGCTTGCGCTGGAACCGGATCGGGAGGAGATTTAAGAACAGCCCCAGACTCTGGAGGACATCGGCGTCCTTCCGGTTGCCGTCTCCCACGCCGATGCACAGGTCGTCGACGTCGTCGACTAGCCGGAACAGGAGGATTTCGAACACGGCCAGGTAGAAGTGGAATGGACTGACTTTGAACCGGCGGCAGCACTGCTCGATCTGCGACGAGAGCTCCTCTTCAACCCGCGAATGGACGAGATGGGACCCGAACTGGGAGACCTTCGGCCGCGTCAGCCGGCGAGACATGGGCAGCAGGGGCAGAGGAGGTGGCAGATCGGGGAACTGATTGCGCCAGAAGGCGAGCTGGCTGGACCAGACGCCTTGCTCGTATTCTCGGATCTGCCGCAGCGTGAAGTCGGGGTATTGCAGCATGCTTCCGTCGTTGTCGACGGCCAGAGTGCCGTTGTACGCCTTCTCCAAGTCCGAGAAGAAGATCGAGAAGCTGATGCCGTCCATGTTGATGTGGTGGTAGCCCAGGATGATATAGTGCAGCTCGGGGGAGACAGACAGGAGCTGGATGCGCAGGATCTCGCCTCTCGCAAGATCGAAGACATGCTCCTTCATCCGTTGAGCAGCCTCGTCGGCCTCTTTCTCGTCTGCAATGGTCGCATGCTCCAGACGCAACACCGACGTGGCGAGGACACCCTGCCTGTGCTGTTTGTTCACGTCCGTGAAAAAGAACGTCCGCAACGCCTCGTGACGTTGGCCCACGGCGACGACGGCTTTCTCAAAGGCGTCCAGCCTCAGCTTTCCCCGGAGACGAACCGTCGACGTGATGTTGAATGCCGTCTGGTCCCCGACGAAGAATTTCAGGAACCAGAATCGCGATTGGGCGAACGACATGGGAAGGATCTTCTGGACCGTCGTCAACCCTGTCTCAGACACTCGCTCGCTTGCGACATCACTCAACAGGGAGGAAGTGTCGCCGTTGGTCTCGGAGCTTGAATCTTGCACTGATGTTGTCGAGCCGCCGCTGACATCGATAGCTGCAGCCTTCTTGGAAGGTTCCCCAACTGTCGGTGCATCATGCGTGATCACGTCCTCCTTTTCCGAGATCAACTTCAAGTTGTCAGCGAGTTTCATCGTGGTCTGCCCAGAGACCTTTGACTCGGCCTTCTCCTCCTTCTCCGATGCCGTCCCCATGGGGTTCCCAGCTCCGACATTTGGAATCAGCGACTCCGGAAGGAGCTCTTGCGCTGCAACAAGGAGATCCCGGACAGAGGAAGCATTGAAGATCTTCAACACCGGCATGTCTACCGATAGCTCCTTGAGGAACCACGAGCGGATATCTACTGCGACGAGCGAGTCCACGCCCAGTTCGTCGGGACTCAGCTTCAACATCGGCTTGTTCGGATCGGCTTGCAGCGCAACCTGGAGTTTGAGAATGAAGCCCTCTATGATTGACTTGTCACCAAAGTCCAGGTGGAATTGGGTAAGAGTCTGGTTAGCTCACCCTTGAGAATGTCAAACACCTGCTCCTGGCTCGTCGCCTCGGCTAGCTGCAACTTGATCATGACTTCCCCTCTAGCCTTGCCATCGCCCGTGACCAGATTGCTCAGCTTCGACACCAGGTGCTGGAAGATTGGATTGGCCGCCCAGTTTCTATTCTCGTTGTTCTGCAGCCGCAATCCCGTCGACAGTTCGGCGCTGTCTGCTGAGTCCGGGCGACTGGCCAGCACGCCCTCGGCGAAGATCTGGTGGAAATCCTGCTCGGACATCCACGAGTGGCCGACATAGTGCAGGAACGACTGCAGGCCCAGCGTCAGCTCTCGCGACACGTACCCGTTGCCCAAGATGGCGCCGATGTTGATCGCCGATCCGGCCAGGCCGCGCTGACGGCGCTGCGCGGCGAGACTCGTCATGAATGCGTTGGCCGCGGCGTACGCGCTCTGACCCGCATTTCCGGTAACGTAGGCCATCGAGGAGAAGAAGACGAAGAAGTCGAGTGTGTCCTGGGAGAAGATCTCATCGAGGTAGATGCTGCCGAGGATCTTGGGCCGCATCACTTTTTCCAGACGCTCCATGTCCAAGTCCGGGAACATGGTGTCGTGGAGGACCATTGCACCCTGGGCCACGCCAGCAATCGGTGGGAGACACTCGCAGATTCGGCGGTGGAGAGCTCGGATGGCTTTTCGATCCGTGATATCACTGCATTGGTCAGTCTACTTTATTTCCAGTGGATCTAGGGTAGGAGACGATATTAGGTATTTACTTACTTGGCAAAGACCCGAACGGTACAGCCCTGAGACGCCATGTCCTGTAACCAGCTGTCCTCGATCTTTGGATTCCGACTCGACAGAGCAATGTATCTGGCTCCATGCTTGACCATCCATCGGCAGAGAGACAATCCCAGCCCGCCGGTCAATCCGACAAGCCAGTACGTTTTATCTTTCGCAAATCGGACTCGCGTACTGGCCGGCTGGATCTGAACGGAGATCGTCGGAGATGTGGTCCAGTGAATGATGGACTGGCTGCCGCTGGATGAGTGCTTGTTGTGGGCCATCTCGTTCAAGGTGACTGACGGAATTGCCTGAACAGCAATGGAAACCGGTTCCGTCAGGGACCGCATCCAGGCCATCTGGAGCTGACCCGGGACCAGGGTCGTGGGCGAGGCGATATCCAGTCGCGATCGTTCTCCAGTCAGTAAACGCTGGCCTTCGATCTTGCAGCCCGGAGGCAGACAATCGGTGATCAGCGAAACGACGTCACCCTCAGCATTCATGTCCATATTAACCAAAGCGGTCAGGTTCGCCGGCAGACTCTTCTTAACATGTCGTCTCGTCGCATGAGGATGGATATAGACCCACGGCCACGTGCAGATTTCCGTCTTGGTGGTCAGGAGAACGATCTTGACGCCCTTTTCGGACGCACGCTGTGCCAGTATGACGCCCAGCGAGTAGTCTGGGTTCAGGACTGCGACGGCCTTTCTGGGAGGCGTGCCGGCAAGGATGGCCTCGGCGAGGAAGTAAGTGTACAAGGCAAGCATGGATTGCAGGGCCTGTTCTTCGGATTTGGATGCCAGCGGCATGGCCCAGCTCTGCGGGACATGGATCCTGGAGTCCAAAGAGTCCGACAGGGCTATGACTCGATCGCCGCTCTTGAGGTCTTCGCCCACTACCAGGAAGAGGTAATCCATCTCGGTGATCCTGACGGACCGCAGCAGCGAGTGCGAGACCCGGATGCCGATCCGGTCCGCGACACTGAGGTCTTGGTTCTCCTTCTCCTCCACGAGGTATGTTACCCCCGTGTACCTAACGGAGACTATCGACTTGGTCGGGTCGACCTCCCGGGTGATGGTCCGTCGCGCCGAGTTGTATCGCTGGTTCCTGCGTGGGCTGAGGCGGATGCGGGGGATGAGCACCTTGCCCTGCTGGATCGAGATCTCGGGCTCGGTATACCATAGCAGGTCGCTCAGCTGGCCCTTTTGATCCCATATATCGGCCGCTTCGAGCTGCAGCAGCTTTTTGGCGATCACGTCGCCGTTCACCTCCGCCTCCGAAGCGAAGTCGAGGAACTGCGGACGGAGATGGGTCATTTCCAGGACGAGCGTTCGCTGCATGCCGACAAACACGTTGCTGTACGGGCTCTCCGCCCGGGCGCCGTGTGTTACCCAGATGACGTTTTTGCTCTGCTTGAACAGGTCCTGGAACGCGGCCAGCTTCTGGGCTGTCATCGTCTTGAACGTGGGCTCGTCCAGATCCACCAGGCTCACCACGCTGCCCAGGACAGGAAGCTCGGTGAGAGAGAGATCAGTCAACGACTTGAAATGGCGGATCTTGTCGTAATGGTGGCAGACTGCCACACTGATATCTTTGGCCAGCTCGGCGGTCAATGCCGTATTGCCACCGATGATGGTGAGCGAATCCACTCCCAACGCCTGGGCGTTCGACGCGAGCGGATCGCGCAGGAACGTAACCCGGTCATCGATCGCCTGGCTAGCGATGACACACAGTGGCAAGGGGAATGTCATGTTGTGCGGCGTGATGACATCGATGCCAGAGAACCCCGTTCGCTCCATCAACTCTCCCCATCGCTCGGCCGACAGACAGGGTGACAGCGTTCTTCCATCGTCATGGCCGAGCCACCAGCCCGGAAGACCACCGAAGATGGAGCCAAACCGCATGGTATCGTTGTCCGTGAGTTCGACAATGAGCAAGTAGCCACCTGGCTTCAGCAGTCGCCGGCAGTGGGCCAGCGTTTCCTCCGGGTTGCGAGTCGCATGTAGCACGAGCGACGCGATGACGAGGTCGAAGGAGTGCTCCGCAAAGCCTTGGTCGGCGATGTCCTTCTCGATATCCAGGACTTTGAAGACCATCTTCGATTGATGTTCGCGGAACTTGGCCTGGGCCTTCTCGAAAAACCCGCTCGAGATATCGGTGTAGGTGTAAGACGAGAACGAGCCCTTCAGCTCTCGCAGGATCAACTCGGTTGCGCCACCAGTTCCAGCGCCTATCCCCGTGAGCTGGCCTTCTTTACTACTGTAGAGAATGGAGGAAATAGAACCCACCGATTTCAAGAACGTTCATGTGAGGGTAGCGATGGCTGATCTGGCTGGCCATCCGCGCCATGTCCTGCAGGTACCTCGCCATCCCCAGTGCATTCGCGTAGAAGTCGTTCAGCATGTTGTCCTGCATCATCGGCTCCAGCATGTTCATCTCGCCACGGATGACGGACGGCAAGTTCTCCCCGATGGCGTGCATGATCTTGAGATCAATGCTCGAAGGGTAGCTGCAGACGACGTTAGAAATTTTTCTTCTAGGGACACCTATGGGGCCGTTCGAAGTTCTCACCGTTTGATTATCTGAAGAATTTCCTCACGCGAGTCGTTCACCCATTCCTTCTGCGCGTACGGATGCGTTCCGGCCGCCACCCAGGACAAACAGTGGTCGACATACGCGAAGAGACGGGCGTGATGCCATTCGACGTTGGCACGCTCGCTCCGAGGGATGGTGCTGTCGAGCTTGCGGAGATAGAAGTATGCGACCCGCTCTATCAGGAAGGACAGCGTGTAGTCATCTGAATACTCCTCGCCGTCCCAGGTCACATTCCCCCCCGTCGGGGCATCCGGGCCCCAGGTCGTCTCCGAGAAGATATTCACGTCGTCCTCTGCAGAAGGCGGGTTCAACGGGGTGGCGTTCAGCCCTTGCAACTGGACGATGGTGTAACGCCCGTCTGCGGAATAGATATCCACGTCTCCAGACAGGTCCGTGGTTTGGTCGGGCGCAACCAATGAATAGAAGGGCACCTTGGAGCCCGGACCCGCGAGGGCAATGCAAGTCGAAGGGTTGATTCGGAGTCGGTCGATCCCCGTAGGCAGGTGGATGGATCGGAGTCGTCCATCGCCGGGATAGCAATATGCAAGCATGATCGACTGGATGGCGGAGTCGAGAGTCCCCGGATGGATGATCAATGGAGTTTCGCCCTCCTCTGCGTTTGGAGTCGCAATCAGACCAGCAGCCTCATCCATCTTCCTTCTCGTCTCGCACAGTCCTCGGAAAGGGCCCGTGTATCCAAAGCCCAGCTCGCTGACCGCGTTATAGAATCGTTCCCACTCGAGCTCGAGAAATTGGCCAGTAGGTTCATAGGGAGGAGGCAAGAGGTCATGCGAAGGCTCTCCCAGACTCACTCGGAGCCGGCCAGACGCATTCTCAGCCATCGCTGTCGGGTCTTTCCCTGTCACGGAATAGAAGGTGAAAATGGCCGCGACGGAGTTCGGGAGATTCTCAGTCACTTTCAGGGTGAATAGCGTCTCAACACCGGCGTTCTCCTCGAGAATCAAGGCCTGCCCGATCGTCACGTCGCGGAAATCGATCAGCTGCACTGATTCCTTGCCATAGAGCCGGACGACGGCCTCCACAGCGGTAGAGATGTATCCCGCGGCTGGGAAAACTATCTGGCTTTGTACCTGGTGGTGGGCCAGCCAGGGCACCTCTCGGGGATGGAGATAGTTGCGCCAGCGCACCTCATTCTCGGTGCAGTCGGGGCACTTGGTCCCTAGCAGGGGATGCGGCGCTTCGCCCTTCGCGCGGAAGGCCTTGGAATAGCGAGACTCGTGCCAGTAGACGCGATCGTGCTCCCACTGGTAGCTGGGGAGACCTTTGAGCAGCTTGGGCGGCTGCACATAGCCCGATGCGTTGCGATCGAAGGCCGCAAAGTCGACCGCTTTCTCCCCGAGGGACTGCCAGAGAGAGCCTAAAGCTTCGGCGAATGCCTCGATGTCATTCCTCCCTCGATTCAGCGTCCCTGTGTAAGGGATTGTCCGACCGGAGACATCCTGGATGGTCTGAGAAGCAGGACCTTTCAACGCCGGGTGAGGCCCAACCTCGATCGCCATGTCAAAGGGTCCTTCAGCACCGAAGGCGTACTCAACCGCCTGCGAGAACAGGACCGGATTCACCATGTTGTTCCTCCAGTACGTATCCGTCAAGCCGGCGTCTGTCACATTCTCAACGTTCTCGCCGTAGACACTCGAGATCCACGTGGGACTGCTGCTCGACCGGGACTGAGCCCGCACACCGCAGTTCCGGAGAGCCTCGATGTACGGCGCCGAGCAGGGCAGCATGTGATGAGAATGGTAGGCCTTATCAACTTTCAGCAGCCGCACGAATCTCTTCTCGTCTTCGAGAATTTCCTTTGCTTCATGGATCGCGTCGATGTCGCCGGAGAGAGTGACGCTGGCGAGGGAGTTGCTCGCCGCGACGCAGATCCGCCCTTCCAGCGTGGGTAGTTCGCAGAGCTCCTTGGCGTCGTCGTAAGAGGTTCCCACAGCCATCATTGCACCGCCCTCGCAGCCTTCAGAACCCTGCGCGAGCTTCAGGAAATACCCACGGTAGTAGGCGATCCGGATGGCGTCTTCGGCACAGAGGTATCCCGCCGCGTATGCAGCGGCCATCTCACCCGAAGAATGGCCCACCACTGCCTTGAACTCGATATTTGCGGCCTTAAGGAGATCAACCAAAGCAATCTGAATGGCCGTGCAGAGTGGCTGAGAGAAGGCCCCTTCGCCGATACGAGACGAGCCGGGGTCCTTCAAGATCTCGCCCTTCAGTGTCCATGCCGGACGATGCTCGTCCGGAAGGCTGTCCAGAGCACGTTGCAGACGGTCAATGCAATCGACAACCATCTGCGAGCTGGCCAGCAGATCAGCCCCCATTCCTGCCCACTGGGCGCCTTGTCCAGTGAAGATGCCGAGCAGCCCCGGTTTGGCCGAGCTGGACGATGCCTCGGTCCCAACTGTCACCCCGGAGGACGTCTGGACGATCTCATCGAGCTTCGAGGCCAGACTCTCCGGGCTCAGTGCGGAAACCGACACCTTCACCGGTAGGGTCGAGCGTCGGCAGTTCAGCGTCCACGAGAGATCCCGCAGGCTGATGGACGGGTGGGAGTTCAGGTATGACGAATAGGCCGCGAGAATGCCGAGAAGAGACTTCTCTGTGGCGGCGGAGAAGTTGTAAGGAGTCAACACAGCTGGCACTGTGGCCGATGGGGACGGAGTCATCGACTGGGGTGGGCCATAGCTCTCCAGGATAGCATGTGCATTGGCACCGCCAAAGCCAAAACTGTTGATGCTGACACGACGCGGCGCATCATGCGGAACCGCAGGCCACTCTCTCGCTTTCTGGGCGATTTGGAGGTTGTCGTAGAACGGCCTGATGGCCGGATTGAGCTCGTTCAGAAGCAGATTGGGCGGAATAACTTTGTTCTGCAGCGCTAGTGAGCCTTTCAACACGCCGGCCAGACCGGCTGTGCCTTCGGTGTGTCCGATAATGGTCTTGATTGAGCCCACGTACAACGGCGGGTCGGATTGGGATCGTTGGAACTTGGACTCGGGCCCGAAGAATGCGGTGCTAATTGCCTCGGCTTCCACGGGGTCGCCCGCGGGGGTTCCTTGATAATTTTCAGACCAGCGTCGGCAAAGGTAGAACGAAGAACCAAGGAAGGAGCAAAGGAAGAAAGGAAGGAAGGAAGGAAGGATCAACTTACCAGTGCCATGCGCCTCGAAGTATTGCGGCCGATCCGACGGCTTCGACAGGTCCAAGCCAGCCTTCTCATAGGTGCTGCGCATAAGATCGGCCTGGGCCATGGGGTTAGGCATGGTGATTCCCTTGGTGCGGCCATCCTGGTTGATTGCCGTCTCGCGGATGATACATTCGATCGAGTCTCCATCGGCCAGGGCGGCGCTGAGAGTCTTGAGGATGACCGCGGCGACACCGTCGCCACGAGCGTAGCCATCGGCATCCTTATCCCACATGCGCGAGCGGCCTGACGGCGAGAGCATCTTCAGCTTGCTCTCTGCCACGTACTGCTCTGGACCCAGCAGGAGGTTTGAGCCCGCTGCCACGGCGACGCAGGACTCGCCCGCACGCAAGCTCTGCACAGCCTGGTGGACTGCAATCAGACTGGACGAACAGGCCGTATCGATGGACATGGACGGGCCGTGCCAGTCGAAGAAATACGAGACGCGGTTTGAAATGATACTCCTAGCCGTGCCGGATGCAAAATACGTAGGGAAGTTGCCGATATCCCGGCCCAGGAGGTCCGAGTAGTCGTTTGTCATCAACCCGACAAAAACGCCCGTTCTCGAGCCTTGCAGCCGCTCCATGGGGATACCTGCTGATTCGAGACCTTCATAAACAGTCTCCAGCAGGAGCCGCTGCTGGGGATCGATAGAGTTGGCTTCCACAGGCTTGATCCCGAAGAACTGGGCGTCAAATAGGCGGTGGTCGTCAGAGAGCACGTACGAATGTCGGACATTCGTCGTGCCATGGTGCAGGGCGTCAGGGTGGTAGAAGCCGTTGACGTTGAAACGGCTTTCGGGGATCTCAGTCAGGATGTCTCGTGGCTCGCGTAGCAGATCCCATAGCTTGGATGGGGAGGTGGCGTCGCCTGGGAATCGACAGGCACTGCCCACGATGGCGATCGGTTCATTCGTATATTTCTGCGGAGCGCTAGCCATCATGTCTTCTCTGTAGTCTACGAAAATAAATCCACAGAAAGAGAATTTCTTGTATGGTCTATGACACCAACAGCGCTTCAGCTCGTCGAAGGGGAGGGAGAGAAGAAATGGATGAGACTCAGGGAGGGTAAGCCGTAAGGAGGGACCGCAGAAGGGGATGGAAGGAAGAAAACAGTTGTGAAGAAGGTCTGGGGAGGAGTTCTCCTACCTAGGTAGTCTTGAGTCACAGACGTCGAAGAGTTCCGTGCATCTCCAGCTCCTCGAACACGTGAGATGATTGCAATCCAGAGCAAGTACGCTCCGAGATAGAGGCCCGCCTTCCACTTCTGCCGGCCCCGGGTATCTCCTTCCTCTGCTCAACAGGTACTCCGTACAGTAGTCTCTCCTTCCTGAACAGGATGTCCACGAGGACATCGGCTTAGGGTTAGGGCTAGGTCCGACCCTCCGACTTGGCCTTTCGACAGCCCTACCTAGGTAACTCGACACCGATCCCGACTCCGATATCCCATTCCCGGACAGAACAGTACATGATGACACGTTTGTTTCTTCGTTCGTTCTGTTACTGGCAGTAGCGATGGAAAGTTTCCAGACAACCATCTGCAGTCCCACCATTTCTACCTAGCTGGCTACTTTTTATCCTCTAATCAGCTACACAGTACCTCCATCACTTGCTCACGACGGGGAATTTTGATCAATGTGGTGGCAGAATGGGCGAATTGGGCATTTTGTGTATTTTGCGCCCCTGATATCTAATAAGTTATATAGGGAATGAATGGTCAGCATTGCAGTTCAATAGCACAACCATTTAACCTTAATCCAAGACACCAGTATGTGAGTTTCAGGAGCTTACCAGCCTATTAGGCTATATGGCTAAACTGGGAAGTCTAGTGCTGGTCTAGAATATTTATTGATTCTTCGGCACCAGTATCCATTTTGGCTTGTAATTCGTTAATTATAAGAACTGACCTACTAAATTACTGATGGCCGACCACTAATATCCTCCTTCGCTTACTGATATTTACTCACTAGGTTAAGGTAATTGGTTCCATGGGCAAGTAAGAGCAACGTCGTCGTAGTAACGAAGAGGTTATGCTGGCAGTCTCGTTACACTTGTGCAGACAACAGACCATGATATTTCTGTAGTATAACTGCTTCATCAGGCATTTTGCATTTCGAAATGTCCCTGAAGACGTATTCCTAGTATACGAGTGGAGCAATTGGATTAATGCTGTTTGTGACGACCAGTCTGTAGAGGTTAGGGTCATGTAGGTATAAGTAGGTAGACTACATAGCCTAGATAGATATCGAAGTATCTATCTACTATCCCGGAGCTGATTCTCCTGTCCTGTTTATTGGGCAGCCAAACTGATTCCTGAACGGCGAGGTTTCTCACTCCACTGTTGCTCTTCACAATTCTAGAAGTTCAGGGGCGTTTAATTCCATGTCTCGTGTACTGATACAGGATGACTTGGCATTGCCAAAGATATATCTATCTACGGTATCCTCAGACGATATTTGGGAGATCTCTCCTTTCATCTGGGACACAATCCCACCAAGGAGGATATTTGTAGGGTACTGATTTATGGCAATCTACCAGGTGAAGAAGTTAATATGGTGTCCACAGTCCTGACTGGTAGACTGGCCATGAATAAATGCGTGAGAGAATTGAACCGCGAATGCCAATCAATAAGTATACTGTAGCTAGGAGCAGGTTGCTAGGTATAAAGCTCTGTACAAATAGGGAATATCCAGACTAAGCATTCAACACTATAATGATCACAGCTGAGAAAATAGAAGATTAGTGTAGAAGGAAGCTTCATAATAAATCACAAAAGATGTGAAAGTATCAAGATACGAAGATAGTTATTTAACAAGAAGCTACCGGGCCAGTTGTCCAAGTTATGTATTTTTGGAGCTATCGGACAGGAGAAAATAAAAATAAAGCCTGAAGTCGAATTATTTAAATGCTTTCAATGACAGGCTATATCTGTATGCCAGGCAACCTAAGAAGAGTTATAGAGGTAGGATATACAATCAGCAAATAATATGGGGCAGTCGCGTGATCTTACCCAAGTTGGCAGGTTACCAGACTACCAAGTGGACACCGGCAGGGACGATGTCACGTGAAGGACGCGGAAAGCATGGCGGAGCCTTTGCGGAGTGGATTCGCTGTCTCACCGACTATAACTTCTTTTCCAGCAAGATATATATATAAACACATCGGAACTCGACTAACTAAGCTCATCAGTAGTGTGACTGTGACGCCACAGCTCTAGTTGGTTAATTATATCCGTCATGACTGTTGCAACGTCTAGTTAGGGAATTCATGGCTCCCGGTCTGATGCCCGACGCCAAGACCAGCAGCATCCCGCTACGGCGGCAGCAACAGCAGGGACCCGGACGACGAGATATAGGAAGCAGCGATGGAGAGGAAAAAGAAGCTTTCCTTCGGCCAGCGGGACACCCACGCTCCGTCGCTGGTGATTCAAGTGACAGCGACTGGTCCCGTGTTGGCGACGATGATGATGACAGTGACGGACATCTCCGTCGGGCATCAAAAGACCGACTCGTCTCTATGAATGATCCCGAAAGACAACACGACGTCGAGCATTGGCGTCTGGATGATTTATCTGCCTCGGACTTCAGTGACGCTGATGACGATGGCGACAATGAAATGACCGCCGTGTTGAAGAAGTGGAAGCAAAAAGGTAAAATCAAAATTACCAACGTCAGGAACGGTACACTGCTCAAGGCATTGTATCGAAGCAATCGTCTCTGTCTGCTCATGACTGTGGTGCTCTTGTTTGTGTTTCTGCCGTGGATTGTCTTTGGGTCGCGCATTCGCGATTGGGTTTGGGAGAAGCATAGCGGAGAATGGGTGAGTCTACGACGACCAACACATGAAGTGGTGTATCTGGTTCTTCTAGTCCTCTGGTTTGGATTGACTACAAGTTGGGAGCTGTTATTGGAAAGGAATTCAGCTGGCTGACATCTCTAGGAATCTCCTCCTTGGTATCCATCCCCCCTGGGCGGAACGTCGGAGCGATGGGCAAGTAGCTACCTAAAAGCCCAAGCACTGGTGGACCGAATGAGTCTCGTCGAAAAAGTCAACATTACGACCGGCGTTGGCTGGATGATGGGGCTCTGCGTAGGCAACACAGGTGCGTGTCCTTGACTGTGTCCTTGACACCATGGCTGCTTCTTGCTGACCAGTCTAGGCCCTGCACTTGAAACAGGATTCCCTTCTCTCTGCTTGCAGGATGGCCCGCTGGGCTTGCGCTTTGCCGACCACAGCACGGCTTTCCCAGCGGGAATCACGACCGGGGCGACATGGAACCGAGATCTCATGCTTCAGCGTGGCTTCGCCATGGGCAATGAGGCTCGCGGGAAAGGGGTCAATGTTCTCTTAGGCCCGGCAATGGGTCCTCTGGGAATGATGCCCGCCGGAGGACGCAATTGGGAGGGCTTCTCCCCGGACCCGGTTCTCAGCGGAGTGGCCGCCGCCCACACCATCCGGGGTATTCAACGGAATGGGGTCATGGCCACCGCAAAACACTTTGTGATGAATGAACAGGAACATTTCCGACAAGCCTTCGAATGGGGTCTCCCAAACGCCATGTCTTCCAACATCGACGACCGAGCCCTGCGAGAAGTGTTCGTTTGGCCATTTGCAGAAAGCATCCGCGCGAATGTGGCCAGCATCATGTGTTCGTATCAGATGGTCAACAACTCTTACGCCTGTGGGAACAGCAAGCTGTTGAACGGCATCCTCAAGGATGAACTGGGCTTCCAAGGCTTTGTCCAATCCGATTTGCTTGCCCAGCGATCCGGAGTGACTAGCGCTCTTGCCGGCCTTGACATGTCAATGCCCGGAGATGGTCTTACATGGGCGGATGGAGAGTCCCTGTGGGGGAAGCAGCTCACGATCGCCGTTCTCAACGGGACCTTACCCTTAGAGAGGCTGAACGACATGGTCACTCGGATTGTCGCTGCCTGGTATCAACTGAGACAGGATACCTGGCCAAAGCCTCGGCCATGGGGCGACGGTGGTCCCAACTTTTCCTCCTGGACGTATGCTGAATATGGCCATCTATACGAGGGAAGTGGTGACAACGCCACAGACCGGGTAAACCATTTTGTTGATGTGCAGGGCAAAGGGAAACAGGCTCACAGCATCATTGCCCGCCAGGTTGCGGCCGAAGGAACGGTGCTGGTGAAGAATGTCGACAACATTTTACCTCTCCCCCGAGAAGGTCCAAACGTCGGGCGGACATATCGCGTGGGTATCTACGGCGAAGACGCCGGTCCCGGCCAAGGTCCCAACGCCTGTGCGAACCGAGCCTGCAACCAAGGAACGTTGGGATCTGGCTGGGGGAGCGGGGCGGTCGATTTCCCGTATCTGGTCAGTCCGTGGGAGGCTCTGGAGTCCGCCTGGGATTCGGATGATGTTGAGACCGAAAGCTACTTGAGCAATGACGTTTTGGAGCAAGACCTCGTCGACAAGGATCTATGCATTGTGTTTGCAAATGCGGATTCCGGGGAAGGGTTTGCGTCGAGCGATGGGGTTCATGGCGATCGAAACGACCTCTTCCTGCAGAAAGGCGGCGACGAGCTTGTGGAAAAGGTCGCCGATGGATGCGGCGACGGTGTCGGCGAGACGATCGTTGTGATCCATGCCGTCGGTCCGGTGATTTTGGAGTCTTGGATCGATCATCCCCGGGTGAAAGCAGTATTGCTGGCGCATCTTCCGGGCGAAGAGAGCGGCAATGCGTTGGTCGATGTCTTGTTTGGGGAGGTGGACGCCAGTGGAAGGCTGCCTTACACTGTTGGGAAGAGCCTGGAGGATTACGGGAAGGGTGCACAGGTCCTCTATCGCGCGAATGCGGAGATTCCACAGGTCAATTTCACGGACGGTCTTTACATCGACTACCGGTATTTCGACAAGCACAACATCACGCCTCGGTATGAGTTCGGATTTGGGCTGTCTTACACGTCGTTTGAGCTCAGCAACCTCACGGTGACCCCGGTGCAGGAGAAGTCGCCTCTGCCGTCTGCGCGGTCGAAGAGAGCTGTGGCTCCTCCGCAGTACGACGACGAGCTACCGGATGCGAGGGAGGCACTCTTTCCAGAGGGATTTCGACCCCTTAACAAGTATATCTATCCGTATATCTCCGATCTATCTGAAATTCGGAAGGGCCGATTCGACTATCCTGAGGGGTATGACGACGAGCAGAAGCCGTCCCCTGCGGGCGGCGGCGAGGGTGGGAATCCGTCGTTGTATGAGACGTTTGTCCAGACGACAGTGGACGTGACGAACACGGGGGAGCGGACCGGGCAGGCAGTGGTTCAGCTCTATGTTTCGTTTCCGGAGGACGTGGTTGATCGGGATGAGGATGGGGAGTACGAGGACCGGATTGACTTTCCCGTCCGGGTGCTGCGCAACTTCACGAAGGTTGAGCTAGAGCCTGGGCAGACGACGAATGTGGAGCTGTCCCTGACACGGAAGGACCTGAGTTACTGGAGCACGCGGAAGCAGAACTGGGTGATGCCGGTGGACGGGCGGTTCCAGATCTGGGTAGGGAGAAGTTCGCGCGACTTGCCGTTGGTGGGGGAGTATTGACCAGCAAGAAGACTTTGGTTTGCACTGTACGAAGTACTATACGGAGTACCTTGGTTGTAATGTGCATAGACGATTCCCCTTAACTTGGTTTATTTTTCCTGGATGAGATGCTATGAATAGGGATCCGTCCGGTCTGCATTATTATCATGTACGTAATATGCTAATAGAGAATCGATCATCCTGGCAATGGTTATTAGACTAATATACGGGTATAATTAATGATTGATTGATAAGGATGCTGCGGCTTGTTTCAGTACGTAAATAATTTCAGAGCTGACACTATTAATTAATTTAATTAGCACGTCTATCACCTTGACTTATGGTGAGACTACGGAGTATCCGTACATCACTACAGTGCTGTGTCATTTTATTAATTTTAAGTCCAGTCCCAGAAGGTTGTCATGACGTAAATAAATAAAACAAGAACAGGGAGGACTCCAGAGGAGTAAAGGAATAATAATAATAATAATAATAATAATAATAGGGGTGAAATGTCACTAGTCTGTAATGTACAGTACAGTGCTCAACATCATTTCATTGATTAGGAAAGTGATGTCATTTTGTGAAGGAAGTCACGTCCTGTCCTGGAGGTCGGTCAGGAAATAAGAACAACAAAACAAGGATGGTTGGATGGATTCTTGGCATTGATTTCGGTGAGGAATAGAGGAATAGAGGAATAAAAGGAATGATAAGGGTATTTTTTTTCTTCTCATTTTTCTTCTCCCCCTTCTTCTTAGTATTACGTACTGTATGTAGCTAACTAACTTCTTTATTTACCTAGGTAGTATGGACTCTGTAGTATTTACTTGTGTGTTGTCAAGAATCCAATAGGAATAAAAAATAAAAATAGATAAAAAGAATTCTCGATCAATTGGAACTGAGCTGCATTGCCCAGATGCAGTAATAGCTACCTACCTAACTACCTAGGTACTCCATACGGAGTAGGTAGTAAATGTGGAGTACAGTGTCCGGCCCTACAGTGGGCCACTATAAAGTGGGTATAGCCGATCCATTCTTATTTATTTCAGGAATTACCTAATAAAGTTTTCAGCCAAGAATTTGTCTCAGGTGTAGCTTTTTTTTTTAATTTCTTTTTGTTTTTCTTTTTTTTTTAGCTAAATAGATAGTGAATACGAGAATTATCTTATTCATTTGAGGAGCGGTATGACACATCTTCCATAAATAGGATGCATGCATTACCTAGATCCATACCAAGATCCAGCAAGTTGATATCGTGTGGATAGCATCCGAGCTACCACGTAGTATTAACTTGAAGTACAGAGTAAACTGGTTACAGCTGATCTAAGACAAGAGTCTTGAGGTTACATTCTTGGCGTCGGACAGACCAGTCCAGCATATCACCTGATTTCCGTCCGGGCGTCTGACTGGTTCGTTGACCTCAGTAGAGCTTTGGAATATTTTCGAGAAAACTACTGACTTTGACTTGGCATGCCTGTGCCAGCTCAACACTGTTAACAATTTATCAGCCTTGGCATTAACAACACGGGACCTTTCCGCCCGCACAGCCACCCGTTGACTTTCTTTCGTCTGGCTTATCCGCTAACACTCCTTCAGGCGTCCACTTTGGCCATGTCTTAAATCGTTATTCTTGTGCTGATCGACAGCCCGGTGGCCTCGTGTTTCGGGCCATGTGTGTCCAGTTTAACTGTTATCGTCGATGCTGTCTCAGTTCACTTCCCTGCCACTGCCACTGCCGAGCTGGTGATTATGTGGAGTATGGTGATTGCTTACGAGAATCGTTCCTGCCTGGAGCGGTGACTGGGTCATCCGATCGATCTATAAAGATGTCACATTCCTCGAGTATCGCTCTCACAACACATCAGACTTGGAATTCCTCACACTCGCTAATCAATAATCTTGACTTCTGATCAGTCGTTGATTGTACTTCTAATTGTTAACTACTTCTACAAAATGAAGATCACCACCCTCCTCACCGCCGCTCTCATGCCGCTGCTGGCCACCGCCATGCCGGCCATGAAGAAAGCGCAACCCCGTCAAGAGGACTCTGGCACCTTCACCGTCATGGCCCTGCGCTCCGGCTCGCCCATCCACTTCCTGCCCATGCAGGCCGCCGGCGAACGCTTCTATCTTGGAGGCCAGCCGGCTACCTACTGCCCGACCGAGGTGACGAATTGCCCTCCTGGCAACCAGACTGTCCTCATCCGAGGAGTCGCTTTGGTATGATCAGTCCGATAATTTGTTGTTCAACACTTGCTAATTAACTCCAGGACGTTGAAGTCCCCGGCGGCCAACAAATCTACGTCAACCCGGAAGGCGCCCTGAGCTTCGTGCAGGCCCACTCCGTTCTGATTCCTCCCGGTTCCTCTTACGGTCCGTTCTCCTACCAGCCGGGTCAGCCGTTCGGTCAGTACTCGTTTGAGGGCTGGGGCGCCCAGGGCTTCATGGCTTGCCCGAATCAGGCCACCAATCCCTCCAGCTGGCAGGTCTTTGCGGCGTTGCAGAATGCCACCGTGCCGACGGGCAATGTCAACGACTGTCTGGGCTTTAATGCGGCGGCTATTCCCTACAACGGGTCGTTTGCCGCGTGGCAGTACATCTAATCCGGTCAACTCGGATGAACTCGACTTTTTCCGTTGGTACCCTGTGTTGGATGGTTTAGCTTTGCATCGGCAAAGGCATTGCATTGATTGTTAGCATGACTGACGGGATTTTATTGTTTCTCGCGGTCAATTGGCCCGTGTTTTGTTTTTGAGTCGAACTCACTATAATTATAATTCTAGTTGTACAGTACAGAGGACTGCTACAGTCCATAGTCTACAGACCTGCTATAACCAAAAATGAATAGAGGTTGAATCGATAGAGTTCTTACCATTGTGAATTTACTTAGAAGAAAAAATGCCTTCAGACTACAATATAGTCAAGGAATACCAAGGTGATACCTGATTCCACTCTAGTGCATGGAAGGTACTAATGTATGTATGTATGCACTTGCACCGCCTTTAGATTGGAAAGGAGATAGTTGAGCCAGATAGCTTTTTTTTTTATTCTTTTTTATTCTTTTTTTTATTTTATTTCTTCCTACAACAGAACAGAACACGAACAGAACAGTATTCCCTCCTATTACTATAGATAAATCCCATGCAGCAGGTCCTCTATATTAAATGTCCTTATGATAAATAGTAGCAACGATGACAGTAATCACAAGATAATGAAAAAGTCTAAAAAAAAAGGTATATGTATGTACTCTCATTAGGGCTATGTATGTCCAGGCAGATCAGATTGTAGTCAAAGGATGGATATATACAGGTACATACATATCAGAAGCTTTTCATCATCGTTTTTTTTTTCGTCTGCCAACTACAAGTCTATGATAACTTTCAGTGCGTTGTGCTTCGCTGCCGCGCGGAAGGTGTCGTAGGCCTGATTGGCTTGGGCGAAGGAGAAGGCTGGCGAAAAGAAGACATATTAGCTGCTGACACCTCACCTTCTTTTGAAGAGAAGGAAGAGCTTCTCCCGTCTTGTATGGTATGGATGCAACTTACAATGCGTCAGCAACGAGCCCGGCTTGAGCGTCCCCGACTCATACAGTCGAAGCAGCTTGGGCGTGGTCACGGCGTCGACGAGCTTCATGTTGATGCCTGGAGTAGTCAGAAACTACACAAATAAGAAGTTTTGGGCGTCTGGCGTACTGATATTCCGATCCCACAGCTTCTCCAAATGTAAATCCACCTTCTGCCCGTGCACGCCCACGTTGGCGATAGCTCCCCCCGGCGCAACCAGCTCCTGGCACAGCTCGAACGTCGCCGGGATACCGACCGC
This sequence comes from Rasamsonia byssochlamydoides, assembly GCF_041956645.1. Taxonomy (NCBI): domain Eukaryota; kingdom Fungi; phylum Ascomycota; class Eurotiomycetes; order Eurotiales; family Trichocomaceae; genus Rasamsonia; species Rasamsonia byssochlamydoides. Next base: position 73,784 of record NW_027192387.1, on the reverse strand, counting down.
TTCGATCACCGAGTCGAACCCCTCTCCGCCGGGGGTCAGATCGCGGAGAGTCTTGACGACGTCAGCAGTCCGCGAGTTGACCGTGTGATTGGCCCCCAGCTCGCGAGCCGCTTGCAACCTCGCGTCATCCAGGTCGACAACCACGATCAGCGATGGCGAGTACAGCTTCGCCGTTATCATCGCGGCTAGCCCGACAGGTCCTGCGCCGACGATGACCACCGTGTTGCCGGGCTCGACGCGGGCATTCAGCGTGCCGCATTCCAGACCCGTGGGAAACGCATCGGACAGGGCGACAGCAGCTCGGGGATCGACGCCGCTCGGCAGCTTGTATAGCGACGAGGTCGCGTGCGGAATGCGCACGTACTCGGCCTGCGTGCCGTCGATGGTGTTGCCCAGGATCCAGCCTCCCTCGACGCAGTGCGAGGGCATGCCCTTGCGGCAGGAGCGGCAGGATCCGCAGGCTGTGATGCACGAGATCAGGACGGTGTCGCCGACAGATAGCCCAACCACCGCCGAGCCCAGCGACTCGATCACGCCCACGCCTTCGTGGCCGAGAATCCGGCCCGGCTGGGCGCTGGGCACATGGCCGGCGAGGATGTGCAGGTCGGTGCCGCAGATGGTGGTGTGCAACAGCTTCACGATGGCATCGGTGGGCGACTGCAGAGTCGGTTTGTCGCGCTCTTGCAGTTCGACTGTATTAGCCGATGTGTAGACGAGGGCTTTCATTGTCGATATCAAGGATGAAAAGAGTTGAGAAAATCAGACGTAGTATATCTATTACCTATGCAATCGACGAGAAAGAGAGTCAGACTGAGAGCAGCGTTCCTGAAGGTCTCAACCAGCTATAAGCCAGTTATGTACGTCAGGAGACCCGGACCCGGACCACAGTCGTCCGGATCCATCCCAAATAGTCTCCTGATGCTTCACCTAACTCCTCGCCATCACGAACCATCAGTGCGGGGTATGGTATCGTATGGTATGATATGGAATAAGCACGGTCTAGTCTGAGCATCTGAGCATCTGACATCTGCCACGTTGTTCCATTCGATATAGTCAGTTCGGTACTTGCCTAGGTCCGATATACCTAGGCAGAGTTTACCTAAGTTACCTAGGTTATGTAGTTCGACAGCGCAAAGGAATCATCCAATCCGATCGATTGAAGGGAAGCGGGGGAAGGGATAGAGTTCGCTGTCAGGATGTGGGGTAGTCGAAGTTAATTCGTGTTGGTGATGTCATCAGTGACAGCACTCCATACAGCCAGGGTTCTTTAAACTTCATCTAAACGCCTTAAAAAAAATTATATCTAAAAATGAACCTCTTGATACTTATTTCAGGTAAAAAAAAATCTATAGTATATTTTCTTATAATATATGCGAATATCTTAAATATTATTAATAGAGATTCCTAGATCCATAGTTGAATTAATTATTTATTTTTATTTAGTCGATTGTGACGGCGCGGCTCAGAAGTCTGGTCAGGTGACACTTGATCATGTGATAGTTCCGAATTAGGAAAGGGCGGGGTCGCTCTCGCTTCGATATATCACATCCCTCGCCCACAGGTCTGATTTCTCTTTTCTCTCCTTCTTCCTCAGCTTCGAATTCTTGTAAATTAGGCTACCAAATATGAATTTATTTCGTTTTTGACTGAGCCGTCACATCGATAAGAATTAAGAAAACTTGGCTCTGAGTATAGTATAGTTGAAAAAAAAAATCCTATGATTATAATTCTAACAATCTAATTTTTTTTAAACATTTATATATATATATATATATATACAATTTACTTGTTGTTACTAATTTTCCAATCTAAAAAGAATAATCTTTTTTTTCTAACACCTTTACTATACAATTTTTGAATTTGTTGAGAAATAAAAGGTTGAAAATATGCAGGTTTTGCGGGAAAATGGGCTTGTGGATACTTGTGAATAGGAACAGAGTAGTGCGATATATATCCTTTGTTTTGACTGTTAAGACCAACAGAAAATGTCGCGGGCAGCGACAGGTATGGACCATCCACTACCCAACGGATCTATAGCCACGGACCGTCCACGCCTGTACTTATGGACAATCCATCACTTTATGCACGGATCCTTCTACAGAAAAAGGGGGGCAAAAAAGGAAAAGGAAAATAAATGAACAATGCTCAATATAGATATATATACCCGCTATTAATTATTATTAATTATACTCTATAAATAACCTAAAAATAAGACTAATCTGGTCTGACAGATAAGAACTGAGAGCAGAAGTAGGGAACAGTCTGGGTGTTATTATTATTTTTTTTTATAATAAAAACGCAATTCCTGATGAGACGCTTTACAACCTAACTAGCTACTAACACCCCACCAACATGTTACATCAGTATGGTAGGTGATGATAGGCCGGGCTTGTCTGATAAGTTTAATTACTGGCAATGAGAGATTTCATTTCCTTCCCTTTCTTTCGTCTCATTTCCCTTTTCCTTTTTTTTTTTTAAAAAAAAAAGGAAGTGAGTGAGTGAGGTGATCTAGATATATAGCTATCTATTTGTCAATATATCTGGAGTGGAAATTGGAAACGAGCCAATGCAGTTAGTTACGTCAGATATTTTACAGGGTCTTCTTCATCCATTGCAGATCAATTGTTCAGTTCTGATCAGTTCAGTTCATTTCATTCCTAGTACATACAAAATGGAAAGGAAAAATAAGGCAAAAGCAAAAGCAAAAGAAATGTATACATGAAAGGGTATTCATGACGACATATGCATTCCTTGCAGATGATGGTATGCAGGTATATAGAGTTGTGTTTATATTCGGCACATCACTTCCACTTCCACATACTGCTGATTTACCAGCTGCTTACAGCTTCGCAGCAGTACCCGGCGACGAAATCTCATTGTATAGGAGACTGTAATCACGTCAGCACAATCCCCTCGTAGTTATCATCATACTTCAGGGGCACTTACCTCGTCAGGAAATCAGCATAGTCCTCGCCCGTCACCTGCGTAGCAAAGTAGCGCGCCGCAAGCGCGAACTTGTTGCCCTTGGGACCTTTTTGAGCAAGCGTGTCGGCCTGCTCCTGCAGCAGACGCAGTGCGTACGCCTTGTCGATGCGCTTGCCCTCGGCGGTCGTGATGTTGTGGCGAACCCATTGCCAGAGTTGGCTGCGGGAGACTTCGGCCGTGGCAGCGTCCTCCTAAATGATATTAGCATGAGCCTGAAGAAGTGTAGAGGGTAAGGCTACGCACCATCAAATAGTTGATCGGGATGCATCCCACTCCCCTCAGCCAGCCCTCCATGTAGGACAGGCCGATGTTCAGGTTCTTCCGGATGCCCTCCTCGGTAATCGAGCCCGGCACGTTCGTGTTCAGCAGGTCGTTCGCCGTGACGTGCACATCCTCCCGCCGGTTGAACAGCTGGTTCGGCGTGGGCATATACTTGTTGAAGATCTCCGCCGCAATCGGCACCAGAGCCGGGTGGGCAACCCAGGTGCCGTCGTGGCCGGCGCGGACCTCGCGCAGCTTGTCCTGACGAACCTTCTCCATGGCGGCCTCATTGGCCTGGGGGTCGTCCTTGATCGGAATTTGGGCAGCCATTCCACCCTGCAGCAGTTAGCAGAAGCATGAAGCATGAAATGGGCAGGATTTTTACCATCGCGTGCACTCCTCTTCGGTGGCAGGTCTTAATCAGCAGCCGCACATACGCATCCATAAATGGCACCGTCATTGTCACGTCCTGCCGGTCGGGTAGGACAAAGTTGGGGTTATTGCGGTGCTTTTTGATGAACGAGAAGATGTAGTCCCAGCGGCCGCAGTTGAGACCGGAGCTGTGCTCGCGGAGTTCGTAGATGATCTGTAGGTAGTAGTTAGCAGGTTTTCTCCTCCCTTTTTTTTTTCTTTGGAAAAAGAGAAACTAACTTCATCCATCTCAAAAGCAGCAGTGATGGTCTCAATCAACACCGTCGCGCGGATAGTCCCCCGCGGCAGGCCAATGTAGTCCTGGGCCAGGTTGAAGACATCATTCCACAGCCTCGCTTCTAGATGCGACTCCATCTTGGGCAGGTAGAAATACGGCCCTGTGCCGCGCTTGATCAGCTCCTTGGCGTTGTGGAAGAAGTACAGGCCAAAGTCGAAGAGACTGCCCGAGATGGGCTCGCCGTCCACGGTCAGGTGCTTCTCGTCGAGGTGCCAGCCTCTCGCACGGGCGATGAGCGTCGGCAGCGTTCGGTCCGTCCGCAGCTTGTACTCCTTGTTACCCTGCTTGAAGTCGATCTGCCGCCGGATGGCGTCGTACAGGTTGATCTGGCCGTTGATCATGTTGTCCCATGTTGGAGCACTCGAGTCTGGTCACGTCAGTCGTGTCAATATTGTCGTCCTGTCGACTGACTCACCCTCAAAATCGGCCATATAGGTCCAGGCTTCCGAGTTCAAGGCATTGACGACCATCTTGCGGTCCGTGGGTCCGGTGATTTCGACTCGACGATCGACCAGACCAGGAGCTGGGGGCGCACCCCGCCAGGTGTCGTCCTCGCGGATGTGCTTGGTCTCAGGCAGGAAGTCCAGCAGGTGGCCGCGGTCGATCTCGGCCTGGCGCTCGACACGGCGCTGCAGCAGGGCCTTGCGGGTGCCATTGAAGGTGCGGTGCAGGAGGGCCAGGAAGGCGACGGCCTCCTTGGTGAGGATCTTGCGAGCCTCGTTGCTGACGGGGCCGAGGATGGCCACGTCTTTGAGCTGCGCCTCGACTGAAGGAGAAGTCATGGCGACGCCTTCTATCAATTGTCAGACCAGAAGACTGAAGCTCAAGCTCTGGAAGAACCGTCTGATTCACTCCCGTGGATCTGTCTGTATAGTCAGATGTTATAGATAAATGCTCCGGATGAGTCGTCTAGACGAGAAGTGACAAGAAAGAAAGAAGATGATCAGCTAAAGAAATCAACGAGTCTACGGACGACGGGAGCTCCAACTGATATAGCAGCCTCCTCTACGTCAGAGAGCCGGTAGCCGCGGTCCATGGGGGGAAGCTCCCGACAGCCAATCGAGACGATCGCCTGCAAGGATGAGCGGAAGTCGATCGGATCCATTTTCGATTGAATTTGCTGCTGGAGCTGCCGGGAGCTTGTGATTGCTATCATTGCTATCTGTCTCGGCCGAATCCCGATACCCAGCTCCCCGCGTTATCGAGTCGTGATGCAGCTTAACTGATAACGGCTATCTATGGAGATATCTACAGTGCAGTACTATATAGATACGTCCCTTGTACAATGTCTGCTGCCAGCACATATCGTGAGGACTGTATCAGTCAATACAATAACCTGTATCTCATTGTCTTCCTCCAGTATATAGATCGATCGTCTTATCAGCTATCCATCATTCGAGTAATTGTTCATTGCTTCAGCTTCCCCGCATGTCCGAACAGCCGCGGGAAGTGATGACATCACCCTGCCCTCCGCGGAATAGTCACGTGAAAGCCTTCGGGCTACCGGATTTTCCCGACAAGGATGCTTATCAACTGTCACATGCGAGCAGCTTCAGTCCGGTAACGGACCGGAGGGCCTTCAAGAGGATTAAAGAATGTTGTTATTGACTGATCGGATTTGCTAAATATAATCATATGCTGTGCTAGTGTCGCTTTATACAGAAAGTGCAAACTGGTGGAGAAAACTGACTGATGCTTCAGCTTGCATATATATATACATACTGTATGAATGCACGATAGTCCTACCCATATGCAAGATCAGGAGCACCTTCAGGCAGATCGCATCTCCAACAATACCGACAATCGCCCTGATTACTCTCGCTTTCACGTCCAATATAGACAGACAGCCACCAACAGGAAGAACAGTACAATCGGGTATATCGAGAGAGCGTTGAACAGTTCGAGGATATCAACAGCTCATACAAGCACGTGACAATGCGTCTGCTCAGAATGCAGCCAACAGATCTATTCAAATGTTGTCGCTGGTTGCTGCTCACACGGTTTCGATGTAGCGTCTCACCTCCCTAATTCCGGTCAGTACATAGAAATCGGCAAGGATAGATGACAACCCACCAATCGGTAACGGCCTCCTGCCACAGAAGTACCTCATGCTCGCGCGTGCCGCCAAAGTGGTCGACAAACTCATCCCCAAACACCTCTCGCGCCACACTTCCCTCTCGCATAAAGCGCTCGTTGGCGTCCTTGAGATTCCTGGCCAGCCGCTCCCCACGATCGCTCGCACTGCCGATATTCTCGCCCTTCCCCAGCGGCGGGACAGGGATCTCGAGCTTCTTTTCCACTCCACGCCACCCGATCGCAATGATCGCCGCCAGCGCAAAATGAGGGTTGGCGTCCGCCCCGGGGACACGCACCTCGAAGCGTGTCGCCTTTGCACTGGACGTCGGCGGAGAAATCAGTCGAATGGATGCGGCGCGATGCTCCAGACCCCACGAGACCGTCACCGGGGCCCAGAAATTCTCGACTAACCGCTTGTACGAGTTGATCGTGGGCGCGAAGAGAGGCATGATGTCCGGCAGACCGGTGAGTAGGCCGGCCAGGAAATGTCTCCCCAGGTCCGACAGGTGTGCCAATTCCGGGTACGGCGGCGAGGGATCTGGCGTCTCACGGGCAAACAGATTCTTGCCCATCTCGGACACGATCGACACGTGCATGTGGCCGCTATTGCCAGGCAGGCCTTCGCGGGGTTTGGCCATGAAAGCGGGGGTGATCCCATATTTGCTGCCCAGCGATTTGACAAGATATCTGCATAAAACACTCTTAGTAATGATATCAAGAAACTCGAGGAAACGACGTCAGACTGACTTGAAAAGACCGGCCCGATCCGCCATCTCCTTGACCTCGCCGAATTGTAGAGCCTTGAATCGTAGTCAGGTTATGCCGATTCGATCAATAGGTTATTAAACACCCACAGCTTCAAACACGCCCGGTCCGCTCTCCGTATGCCACCCCTCGAGGTCACATCTGAACTTCTCACATGCGTCGAAGATGCTGTAGTAGTACTCTTGGTTGTGCACCGGCCGCGTAAGACTGTACCCGAACATGCCCTCCGTCAGGGGAGGGAGCGCTTCGACGGGGTTGTTCTTGAGGAAGGAGGCGGTCGTCGAGGAATTGCGCTCGCAGCTATACTGGCTTTGAGGGGCCCGGAACTGGTAGAATTCGTACTCCGCTGTATCCATGAGATACTGGCTACAAACAATTCGCGTAAACTGGCCTCAAACATACCGCCCGCCATGGCTTTATATCCATGCTTTTCCAGCTTCTCCACAGCTGTCTTCAACAGCCCTCGGGGACAGGCCGAGATGGGAGCGCGGGTCTCGGGGTCGAAGAAGCTGACGAGGAAGAACGGCACATTATCCTCCCAGGGGATGCGTCGAAACGTGCGCAGGTCCGGGACGGCCAGCAGATCCCGGTATCCATTCTCTTTGTTGCTGATGGACAGCTCTTTGAAGTAGGTGCGGTCGTGCATATCCCAGCCGAAAATGACGGAGCAGAAACCGAAGCCGTCCTGGGCGATGGACAGAAACTTTTTCTTGGAGACAAGCTTGCCTCGAAGAATGCCGTCGACGTCAATGCCAGCGAGCTTGACCTTGTTGTCGTGCTCGAGGATCTGCGCGACATTGTCCAGCGTGACCTCGGGTTCAGCTGGCATTATCGCGTGCGTCCTGTCGTCGTCAATTCGTTCGTAGGTCGAGACAGATGAAGTAATAGTTGTTGGATCGAAGACTGGAGCGGTAATTCTTCGGGTACTCCTTTGAATGTGGAGGAGGGGCAGATTCGCATACAACGGCGAGAGTGGAGTTGAAGACTGATTTATCAGGCTTATCGGCACCCGCGAACGGTATCCCAAAGAGGAAAAGGTCCGCCAGTCAGACGAGACTACCGAGGCAGCAGGGATAGAAACAATCTAGAAACAATCTAGAAACAATCAACCAATCTGTGAAAGTCTGGAGATAACTGGAGATAGCTCTCTATAAGAGGTGATCAACATCAGTGATCGTCAATCGAGCGTTCCTGCATTGCTCGTGGCAATTGATCTACCCCCGCCTTGGTAGATGCGGATCGTGTCCTCTTTCCCCATCGAGACTTCCCGATTAGATAAGAGAAATCGGCATCCCCACCTGCCCCGCGGGCACAAAAGTGGCCGCGACCAGACGAATTGAGGCACTGTCTTCAGACGGGATTCTGACTGTACATGTATGTCTTGAATTGTCCCTGCCCCTTTCTTCTAGATCAATGACTCATCTCTAGCAGATTCGAATATTGCTCGTCTTGCACATAATCTGGATTCCACCATGGCCACGCCTCCACGAGGACGTCTCCAGGGCAAGAATGCCATCATCACGGGCGCCGCAGGGTGAGTTTTCAGACAAGTCTTAACAGATTGAGAGGTCAACTAACGATATCAGCGGAATTGGCCTCGAGACAAGCATCCTTTTCGCCCGCGAAGGTGCTGCTGTCCTGATGGCCGACATCTCTGAACCCGCACTGGCGAAGGCCCTGGCCAAAGTGAAGGAGCTAGTCCCCGACGCGGTGCGCGTCGAGACCATCCGGTGCGACGTCTCCAAGGAGTCCGACGTCAAGGCCATGGTCGAGTATCAGGACAGCTGGGGCGGCACGGACGTGATGTTCAACAACGCGGGCATCATGCATGCCGAGGACGCAGATGCCATTGACACGCCCGAGAAGATCTGGGACCTGACCCACAACATCAACGTCAAGGGCGTCTGGTACGGCTGCAAGCACGCTGTGCTCAGTCTGCGCCGGCACAAGAAGACCAAGGGCAGCATCATCAACACGGCCAGTGTGGTGGCGCTGGTGGGCAGTGCGACGCCGCAGCTGGCATACACGGCGAGCAAGGGTGCTGTTTTGGCCCTGACGCGTGAGCTGGCCATTGTGCATGCTCGAGAGGGCTTCCGGTTCAATGCGCTGTGTCCGGCTCCGTTGAAGTATGCCCCTCAACCCTTATCGTCAGGATAATATGCTAACATCTACAGCACCCCACTTCTGCAAGACTGGCTCGGCGACGACCAGGCCAAGCGCTACCGCCGTGAAGTGCACTTCCCAACAGGCCGGTTCGGCGAGGCCATCGAGCAGGCGCACGCGGTGGTCTTCCTCGCCAGCGACGAGAGCAGCTTCGTCAACGGGACGGACTTTGTGGTTGACGGAGGGATGACCAAGGTAGGCCCCGAAGAACCTGTCGATGTCGATGCCTGTGCTGTTATCGAGACTGACGCTATTTCAGGCGTACGTCACTCCGGAAGGACCTGCCACGATACCGCCGCAGAACCTTGGTCGATGATGTCGCTCTTTTGAGTGTACGCAAGTTGAATGAATTGTCAAGTCAAGTCAAAGATTTCGCTGTGACGCTGTCCTCAGCTGCAGTCTTTGCAGTCTTGCTCAGCTGGATGTTACGGTAATCAATTCTCGTCGCTAGATCTATAGACAGAAACTCGAATTCCACGGATCACCGTCTATCTACTTTCTATACACATTCAGATGGAGCCTCGTAAGAAGGCTCAACAATTCAACCTCTCTCGCTCTGCTATACCTCTAACCCTTAGATCAACGAATGAATCGTGATGACAACCCAAACATACGTCCTCTTGACATACAAACCCATCTCTTTTACTTTTTGATCCTATTTCCTCGGAATGCCCTACCCCGCAAAAAAAACTCCGTATACCCCAACTCCGCCCACTTCCTTCGATCATCCTCATTCCGTTCTGTCTGAAGGCTGCCTCGAAAGAGCTCGTCCTAGATAAAGTTCATTGATCAGTTCTACTTTCTTCCCGACGACCTGGACCTTTGGCAAGCCATGAGGTGATCCAAACGCCTCCTCCGGCTTTTTATTAGACATGATGACGAAAAAAAAAAGGCAAGTTGGGATAAAACGAACCCCTTCTTAAGACGATGATCCGATCTGTATGCGTGGGAGATGGGTCAATTCTATACTCACCATGTTCGTGAATGCGTCTGTCACCATCGAGATTCAAACATCGATCGACTTTCGATTCACTCAGTCATCAGGCACTAGTGAAGCTAGTGGCTGCTTTGTGAAAGACTGGTGAGGACACGGGCTTTCCTTCCATGCTCGCTATGAAGGACGAAGGCAGGTTTCCTTTCCCGTGATCGTCGGTCTGACTATTGCGGATAATATCCATGCTAGTCTGTAGGTATTCCTCTCGAAACGCCGCCCACAAATCCCTGCAGCTGTCCGGTCGAGGATAGAAGGGGTCGTTTCGCAGAAACGCTCTAACTGCCTGCTCCACCCCGCTCTCATCCACGGGCATCTTTCTGCAGCAGTCAAAGTCCAGTATCCAAATTGTATGCTCGCCGAGGACATTCGAAATGACAGAATGGCTACATGTCGAGTTGAAGGTGTCTGCCGGTGCGATGACGAATTCGACGTCGTTGGCGTCGATTCCGGCTCCCCAGTGCATCAGTGCAAGAGCCTGGGCCATCATCCTCGCGTAGGCCTCTCTGTCGGCGGGCGAGATGCCCATTTCTTTCATCTTGGTCCAGATGCAGTGGGAAGTTCCTGAGTGAGAATGCCTGGAACCTGGACTGCCGTTCTGGATTGTTGAATCGTCGTCTGCCAAGGTACGGCCGGATGAGGCAGTCTTTATTCACGTCACTAGCCTTGATCTCCGCCACGAGAGCGGCCGGGCAGTACCTGTCGATGAGTAGCTCTCTGACCTGTTGCGGCACAGGCGGGATCCGTTGCGACTGCAGCACGTTGCAAGGCGAGTAGCCGGGAGGGAACCTGTCGAGGTTCGCCCTCCACCAGTCGTCGTTACTGGTGATAAATCGGTGACACTGCGGGACGCGGATTGTAGGTAGGCGATGATCAGGGAGGAATTGCTGCTCTGTGAGCAGACGGAGGCTGCTGAGAATCCGCATGTGCATGTCGAAATCACTTCGTAGAGATCGACCGGGCCCTCCATCTTAAGACCCTTTGAATGCGTAGTCGCAGTCATCACCAGATTCAGAAGACCAGACTGTCCCGCAGAAGCCTGCTCCTATTCGCCGGAACTTTTCCATGAATGTTGATAAGTATGTGCACAGATAATTAATGGTGATGGATATGTATGTTGTAGTTGTAGTAGTAGTTGCTGTTGTCTCAATTTATAGTCTGTTTTATCAGCCGGCGGGCCGATGTGCCAGACTCATCAACCTATGTTGTAGTATGTAGGTATTGAACAGGTTGTATGATGTATCTAGGGAATTTAGGTACTGTGCCTACGTACCTACCTAGAGTCTGCCTCTAGGCAGAAAGAGAGTTCCCTCCTGACCCATGGGATGAGTATCGGCTGCTCCGCCTTGAGTCGGGCAACAGCCATGGATATGGAGGATACTCTCGGGGGAATATTTTTTTTAATTCATGTCTGTATATCCGTACTCTGTACTTTTATTTTATGTCTTGATTGGAATCTGCAATCATGGGTGTTACAGTAGGTATGTATTAAGCAGTAAATTTACATACATACATACCTCCATGTTGTCTCCCTATGAGACAGGGCCCAATAAGAAGGGGAAAGTAATAATAATAGATTGTAATCTAAAAACATAATTACTACCACAGTATAATTCTTGCGGTGCAACTTGTTTGCCTGGCTCATTTTCAGTACTTTTTTTTTTCTGATAGTCATACAGTACTTGTTTTGTCTGTCATTGTCTTGGCATTTGGTATCGATGTGTATCTAGTATGTATCTGTACCTGATACGTTACCTGGGTAGGTACTCCGTACATACTGTACCATACAGATCCACTTAGGTAATAGTAATAGGTTAGGTATGTACAGTACTAGTGTCCTGTCCTGTCTGTCTTGACAGTCCTGTCTGTGCTCACTGCTCTCCTATTCTATCCTATCCTAGCTGGCGTGGCATGCAGCACTTTAACTAACAATTAATTAATTCAAATAAATCCATTGCCCCTGAACTGCACATTACAGCACATCCCCACGAAGATCATCAATCATTAATATTTTTCTATTCTATTTTGTTCTGTTCTGTTTTCTTTGCACTGCCAAATAGTAATAATTGATAAAATAATACTGATAATAATAACCAAAAACGAGGAGATCGGATCAACCCATATTGAGCCAATACCTACTAATTGTCTGTTCTCGCCAATATGCATACCGATACCGATACCGATGCGATAAATCTCCCACCGTACCTCGAAGAGAAAACCTACGCGCGATTCGATGACATGGTCCGCCAAGGAAGGATATTTTATGATCAGCAGACGGGGCCCGGAGAGTTGTTTGTGCATGAGGGGTTTCAGGTACGTTCGTTTTTATTTCTATACTGCTTTACATACACTGCATCAAAGAAGGGAATGGAAGGGGAAAAATGATATTTTGCGATGGAGGCTACATGTCCTGTATTGTATGTACATGTCCCTTTATTCTGGATTGTATGTCTTGGATGATATACTATACTGCTGTTCTTTTCTAGGGCAGGTGTTGCATGTAGCTAATACCTATGTACTATACTGTCATGTACTTACTACCTCATCTATTCATGACTCCTGGAAAGGTGTTGGACGACAGCTAACATCCCCAGTTCGAATTCCGCATCGTCCCCTTCCTCAAAGGCAAGCCCGTTCTCGCCGCGGACGATCCCGGCCGCAGCAAATCTCCCTCTCCATGTCCATGTCCGGCATCCTCTGGCCCTGAGTCCAGAGCAGAAGCAGGAAGGAAACAAAGCATAAAAGGACCCTTCATCTCGCCCAACCCCGACGAAGTCATCCTCGACTCCGTCGGCCCGCGCCACCGCCTCATGCTCAACAAGTACTGCCTCTACCGGCCCATGCTCGTGCTACCGACGAAAGAATTCGCCCTGCAATCCGAGGACCTCGATGCCTCGGATCTCTCCGCGTCATGGGCGCTGCTGCACGCGTTCCCATCTTTCTCGTCGCCGCTGGTCATCTACAACCGCGGCGTGAACGGCGGGTCGTCGCAGGGCCACAAGCACCTGCAACTATTCCCGCTGCCGGAGGAGCCCTTCGTGCAGGCGCTGCTCTGGCCTGCTAAAGCGTCCTCGACGGAGACTGTCGCGACGGATATCCCCCACGTGCCGTTTCGGCATTTCGTCCTCAGGATCCCTGTCGGCGCGACGGCGGAGACCGTCATCGCCATGCACGACCGCCTGCTGCAGCTGACGCGCCAGGCGCATGTCGAGGCGGGGCAGAGCCCTGATGGGGACTACAACGTTGCCCTGTCGAGGGAGTGGATTGCGCTCATCCCGCGGACGACGGCGGGGCCTGTCGATGGGCCGTTTGGCACCAGTACGGTGGGCATGTTGGGTCTGGTTGCGATCAGGGATGAGGACGATCGAAAGAAATGGGCGGAGTTGGGGTATACGGAGTTTTTGGCGCAGTTGGGCATTCCGAAGAAATAGATTCATTTATTGCACATATAACTTGATAAATGAGATAGATGTGTTTGAATATAGAGAAGACGTATGGTTTGGTCGTGACTCGTCATCATGATTCATTTGTTAATCTAATGGTTAGAGGTATAGCAGAGTGGGCGAGGAAGTTGGATGTTGTTTTGAGTCTTTCTCATGAGATTTGAATATAGATAGGTGGATTGATCGGCGATTCGTTGACTTGTTGATGCCTTAGGTAGGTGGCATAGATTCTCAAAATGGTAGGCAAAAAATACAAACATGAATACGAACAATACACCCAACTAGCTAGGTAACGTTCGTTACATGACAAACGCGGGGAAGCACCACCACCAAAACAAGAATTGCATCATAAAAATGAAACAACTTATTGAAGGAATTACGGCAGTACACCGCCAATTGTAAGGAGCTCAAAGAAATAATCTCATCGTTTTCGATAGAAATACTATATAAAAAAGGACCACACTGATAAACACCGAAAGACGCAACGCAAGCAAAGCAAACTAAAGAATACACGCCCACAACCTGCTGAAGGACACGTCATAAGGATACAGCATCTCATTCAGATCAAGATACGACGGTAATCCTGCCAACAATATACCCGAACAGAAAAACTGACAAGAGGAGAGAACTGATGAAAACAACCAATTTCACCGCTGACACCGGCAATCACAATCATAAAGCAGATCCCCATATTGAAACACGTAACATTCCCGCCGTAAACAAGGGGCAGATTTTCGTCGGACTAGTTCAGACGGAAGGCATCCAAGATAACTACGCAGAGTTAGCAGCCGATCCGACAAAATATTCGCGTCTTGTCTTACCTTCTTGACCTCTCCGGCAGCAGCTACCAACCCACATCACCGTATTCACGAACGAATAGCGCTCGTCACCCGTTTCCATCGACATGGTGATGCGATACTTATACGTGGTCGGGTTGATGGTGTCGGCAATGGTAGGGTCATTTAGTTTCTCCAGTACGTCTTTGGCGCCAGTCAGCCAGCCACTGGACTTCACGACAATGTAGGCCGGGTTCTCGTCGGCCGTCTGAAGCACGTAGTTCGCATTGACTTGAGTGGCCATGTCCTTAACCGTGAGCTCGGAAGATTGGCCTCCAGGCTACGGAAGAAAGTGTTTAGTTAGCTGCTGCGGCTGCAAAACAAAATGCGAAGAGATGGAGACACCTACCAGGACAACCCCCTTGCCCCATCTGCCGGCCCACTGGCCGCCCACGAACGAAATCCAATCTCTTTGCCCGTAGTTAGACTGGCCAACGACGACTTTCGGGTTGATCTTGAGGCTCAGGCGGAAATCCAACTCCAGAGTCGGGACGGGGATCTGCAGGGAACGGGCAATGTCTCCCTCGGGGAAGGTATGGAGAAGATTGTTGGCCGGGATGGAGTCCTTCATCACATTCAGGTAGGTTGGGCATTCCAGCAAGTGCTGACGCTGCCGGCTGGTGTTCTTCGCGCGGACCTGCTGGCAATAGATGCATTGCACAGACAGGCACTGCTGCTTGTCAGCAACTCTCTAGCTCTGCGTCAAATCTTGATGCAGAGTGGAACTGACCTTGTCCTCCTCCTTGGCACGGAACTCAACAAACGCAGCATGCACATCATCGAGCGGCGGCGGCGGGAGGTTCGAAGTGCTGTGTCGGTTGGCCTTTGACTTGGGAGCAGAACGCTGTCCGGTCACAGGGCCGGAAGTGCCGCCGGGGCCTTGCGGAGCTCCTGGCGCGGGCAGCGAAGGGCGGTTCTGCATATTCTGCAGCGGGCCCTGGATCGGGTTGCCATGAGCATTCACTCCATTCGACATCATGGGCCCATTCGGAGTCCCAATCGCTCCTGCTGCTGCCCCAGGGGCAGTTCCAGCAGCGGTGCCCGCAGGTCCATTTGGGTTTGCATTGTATCCGTTGGCGGGGCCGATGCCGTTCGGACCAGGTGCAGTGCCCTGCGGCTGAGGAGCGTTGGGGTGGCCGCGGAGACCCGGACACTCGAGGAGATGTTGCTTCTGGCGGGAGGTGTTTTTGGCTCGAATCTGCTGGCAGTAGATGCACTGAACGGAAAGACACTGTAAAGAAGAAAAGCGTGGATGTCAGTATCGGGGGACTGCGTTGGCGCTGCTGGGTTGTTATATTACCCAGATACAGGAAATACGGGTTTCACACAACGCACCTTATCGTCTTCCTTGGCGCGGAACTCGACGAACGCCGCGTGAACTTCCTGATCGACCGTGCGCCCCATGATCGCGTTCGACGGCGAAAAATCCGGCAGAAAAGAAGGTCGCAGAAGCTGCAGTCAATAAAGAGACAATAGATGGCCACTCGAGGAAGGGAGAGCGACGGAGGGATGGATGGAAAGGCGATGGGGGAAGGTCGAGGGTAAGTACGCAAAAGGCGAGGAAAGAAAATGGTCGGAGACGGAACGAGACGAGGACAAGACGAGACGGCGTCACGGCGGTCAAGCAAACCTTACGCGAGCGCCGCGTCGGTGTAATTTTCCTCCAAGGCGAGTCACATGGCCAATTGCATTCCGCCACCCCGAAGCTTACACGTTACAACTTAGCTGAACAATACTCTATTATCCCTATTCGCTGCCTCAGATCGTCGACTAACAAGAAAACATCTCAAGAATGTTTGTTGATTCGAATTTCCTTCTCCAGCCCCCACCGTCATCGCGGCCACACAACAAAACTCATGCCTTCACCGAACCCCCCGCGCTGCTCTTGGCATGGCAGGTTCTGCCAGCCCAGCTGTACGGAGTACGCGTAGTCTCACAGCATTCACAATGTGGTTTTGAACCAATGATGATTGTTAGTGGAGTTGGAAGAGTTGTGGCTGTGTGCAGCTGAGTGACCTTGAGGCCATCATGCCATTTTGATGATTACACACACAATGACGTATTCTAATTTCCATTTTTTTGCAGTGCCCTTTTCACGAATTCTTTTCAGATTAGACAAGTCTTCTCTTCTTTTTTTTTTGTTTAGCTTTCTGGCCTCTTGCGCAGCTGATTCGTCGGCGTCAGGCTGCAATGATTCTGCGCAGCTGACATTGGCAAACGCCTTTCGTGTTTCGAAAGCAGCTGTCCTTTTGATGTACTCTCTAGTGCCCGCTCTGGTTGTCCAAGGAGTGTACTCCGTAGTTAAAATAAAGATTAGGTAGAGTTGACAAGGTTCTAATTATCTGATTAGTGTGCATGTCAAGAGAATTCGCTACATTTTTGTTGATCGAGCTAAGTGGCGTATGTATGTGTACCATACAATACGCTGTATGCCGTACGCGTGACCGTGACGAATTATACGACTGTATGTATGGTCACGAAACTCGACTAACCACCACGACGATAATATCTTGAAATGCAGACAGAAACAGAATAAATCATATGCAAATGCTAAAGAGCACTGAGAAATGTAATCATAACCACAATTCAGAACCGAACATCGCTCTCCTCCCACCCCAGTAATTCTGCCCGCAACGCCCTCCTGCAATGTGGAAAAAGGATGCAGACTGTAACTGTAAAGAGCTCTCGAAAAGATCCCAGATTTATAAGAACTTGAAAGGAAAAAAAAAGAAGAAAAAAAGAATAAGAAATCCACACTCACACTCAAACAAATCGAAAAAAAAAACTCCTTCTCGCCTTATTTTTTCTCCCTCCTTTTCCGTGTTCCATGGTAACTCACAAACATACCTGTTAGATAGCATAGTAATAGCATCGTAAATCATAGGAAAAGGCCATAAGAAAATATAAGATAGTATGCGAAGCAAAACCGACGAAATGACTCTACGTTGCACAAATAGAACTGTCGAATATGATCGTAGTCCCGATGTGGCAGCTAACCAGGGAGGCTGCTCACTTGGGAACCACTTACGACCGGAGGACTAGTTCAGTTGTATGGTTCTCGGATTCTGAGGTATATCTCCCCGTAAAAGCCGTTCGCTTCAGACCCCTCCGTGTTATCTGCTTCGCCATTGTCTTGATGCACAGCCAGAATGTCTCTGGTTGCGAGAGCGAGCACGTGCATGAGCCCTTGAGTGGCCACGGCACGAGTCATCTTCTCCGGGGGTAGAAGCATGGAAAAGGTGATTTCTTTCTTCGACTCAGGCGGCTGTGTATTCGTCGCATCGTCGGCAGTGACTGCGTCTTGCTCAGACTTGATCCGACCCTTCAGGAATTCGAGAAAATTCCTGTCAACCTGGCTCAAACTCGCCACTATCTCTTGAGCTTCAGCTTCTGTAGCACCTTGAAGGTCAATATCGCGGTCGTGCCCAAAGGCGTCGAATGTATCAGCGCGGTCCACGTCACGCTCGCCGCCAAGATACGCAGCCATGTCGAAATCGTCCAGGATATCGAAATCGTCTAGATCGTTACCGGTGAGAGACAAGCTGCTCAACCTGTCATGCCCGGCAGGATCAAGAGCACGACCACGTCCAGCAAGTGGACTCGAGCTTGTTAAACGGCCACCAAGCCTGCCAAAGCCTCCCAGCTGCATGCTTTCAAACGGGCGAGAAAGACTAGAAGCGGAGCCATGGATCGATCCTTGGATGGACGCCGTGATGTTCCACGGCATTTGAGAAGATGCATCATCCTGGAGTGACGGCGGCGCATGGCGGCCAATCTCAACTTCCTACAGAGGTCAGGCCAGAATCGGTGAGGTGGGAGATGAAAAGAATCTGTGCCAAAAAAAAAATAGAATTAACGCGTACCTCTTGCATTAGAATGTCTGCATCACCGAACGCAAGCTCTTCTCCACGAGCAAGATCGGTCTCAATCTCCTCGTCGTCCACGCGCGGACGAACACGCCTTCCTTCGTCGCTGGATGCATCATCGTCATGGAAGCTGGAGCTGCGCTTTCGTCCTGTAAGATCGGAGACATTCTTTCCAGACAATGCAACCAGAAGTTGCTCTCCACAGAAATCCTGGAGAGGATGGTTGGTACGAGAAACGCCGATTCCCATACCCACCGAACAGATACCTCGTCCGATGACCCAGAAGAGTGCATTCTTCTTCGCCTGCGTCAAGTCTTTATTGTACTTTTTCTGCTTTGAGGCGAGGGACATATTGTGGAGATACTCATCCTCCCAGCGGACCAATTCAGCCCGGCTAATCTGTGAGTTTTCATCCGTTTCTACCTTTCTGGAAACTCTCGTGTTTCGGGACATCCCAGCGTTATGAGCTTCGGGTGTCCCTTCAACTCCGTCTATGTATTCGGGATCGGGGAGACGGCCCCATTTAGGGGAGGTTCTCTGAGGAGGAGAGCCATTCAGGTCTTCCCCCATGACGTGGCCGTTGTCGTGATCTAAATCCATGGGTTCACCCTGCTGGCAGACTCAAGGTCAGCTTCCTTTCACTCACATATCAATCACTTGTCACTTCACCTGTTGCTGATGAGGCATGGGTTCCCCTTGAACGTCTGCGCTCACTCGAGGTCTGACAGTGAGTTCACTTCGCTGAAGATTATGCTCATCTGCTCTACCTATGGAGAGCTCATTCCTGACAAGATCCACAATATTACCGTCCTCGTCAAACTCGAAGTCTGGCTGAAGGAGGACACCTTCTTCGTCCTCAAAAGCTGAACCTCTGAAACGGTGATTGTCTTTCTGTGCAGAACTGGCTCTATCGCTCGCAAGAGTAAACCCGCCAGTTTCGCCAAGAGCAATACTCGAAGATATGTCTAGCTGGGGAAGTGCATCTATCCCAGTACGAGAATGATCGGAATCGCTCACATTGGACGAGAGAAGACTGGACTGAAGATTCAATGTTGACTCAGTTGTTGTGCGAAGATTGATAAGGTCAAGATTCAACCCCGGAAGGCTGAGTTCAGGTATAAACGCCGGATCGTACGGTACGATGAGCTCTTCAGGTCTTTTATATCCAGCATTAGCAACCAGTGATAGGGTCTGTGTACGCATGAATAGGTGTGAAAACAATGTACCTTGCCTTTCCGGCCTCTGGATCTAATCCCCTTCCATGTATGACTTTCAAAGCTGTTTTCATCCTATCGAGCACGGCCTGCACATCTGTGAGTGTGTACACGCATTGTCGGCTATATACTCTTGACACGCCGTATCTGCATGAAACAAAAAAGGTCAGCATACGGACATCAAATAAACAGACATGTCAAATCAAGAAAGATGGGGGCTCTGACAAAAGATTTCCCTGAAGTCGTAAAGCCATTGGAACTTCCGGGTTCATAATGGTGTCGCATGCCCTTGGAACGTCGACACCGAGTATTGCTTTCCTGTTCACCTTTCTCGACGTCGATCTCGGGCCTAGAGTTGCAACAAGCCTGATTCAGGAATAGTCTGGTTAGCTCAGGACTTTGTGTGAAGATGTTCGTGTCTGGAGCAGGAATGAATAATTTGTAGGGGGAGAACAGCCAATACAACAACGAAGGAGCTCAACTAGACTCACCATATTGTCGCAACACCATGCTCTTGGGAGGTAAGTACTACAATCAGAGCAAAGTGAGTTCATGGTTCATCTCGTTAACTGTGGATTGGGAAGGAGCATCGAGAAAATCAGCAGACAAGGGGGAAAGGGAAGAAGAGAACTTACTCTCGTGACTGTAGAACATCTTGTATCTCTAGTGCGTGATCATCTACACTCTTCAACGCGTCTTGTGGATGGAGTCAATGTCTTGCTCAGATAAACAGAGATGCTGTTAGTATAGAATGTTGGAAACGCAGACGATAGAATGAAGGGACAAGATGGACAGGCTGATGAAGACGACCCGCGTATATGGCGTATACAGGGGATAGAAAGTGGATAGGGAAACGCGTCTTATTAACGATGGCCAGTTTGAGACCTGTACTTTGAAGCACAAGGGTATATCTCTTGAGGGTGGTGAGACAAGAGAACCTGCGCGGGGTTGTCGAGTTTTGACAAAGATGAGAGAGTTCGTCGAAGACAAGCGAGATCCCTATCCGTCTACCACCGCAGGTAGACGTGACGGTACACGCGCTGGCTGAAGACTCGCGCGTCGTAGCAGATCAGATGACCAAGGGACCCTTGGGAGTATTACGTTTCCCAGCTCAACTAACCCACTTGTCTGTCATGGAGTCAGAGTGTCTCATGCAGGGCAGGTCTCTTTCGTGGAAAGCATGTCTCTTCCCATCATGATTAGCAGGAGATCGATAGTGCATTAGCAAATCATGTCAGAGCTCGTGGTTATTTATTGGTGCTGAAATTCAATATTAACGACAAACCAGGGCCACAATATAGGTGCACTTCAGCTTCAAGTCTTTTTAGACAAAAGCAACTCCATTCCCTAAGCCTTCAAACCCGCCACCGGCTATTATATTCCTCGCGTGTATGTTATGGAACGGTCTAAAGGCACAACGAAAAAAAAAAACCAGATATGTGATTCACAATTGTCTATCGAAAAAGAACCAGGAATAGATCGTTATCCCCCTAGCCCAAGGAAAAAAAAAGCAAAGAAAAAAAGATGACAAATCCTACAGGTCAGTATGATAACCATGTATTCCACAGAGAGAATATCATAACACTGATGCGCCGGGTATGGGACACAGACAACGTGAATCGAAGCGACAACTCGAACCTAAACCTCAACCAAGAACGAGTTTTCTGTAAGACTTTTTTTGTTGGAGGAAGAAGTGTATACTCTACTTCAGATCTTCCCTCTCTTTTCATACAACCATATTGTATACATGACGTCTACTCTAGGGGAATGCCTTCGTATTCGGAATAGCCGAGCGCAAGGTTCATGTTTTCTGCCAGAGAAACGGTCAGTAACCCATTTTTCATGAATAGAATAAGAGGTAATTAAACGTACGAAGACATTGAGTCGCAGCTCCCTTCAGCAGATTGTCAATTGTCGCGCAGACAACGACGCGCTTGCCGCTCGAGTGGACAGCAAAGCCACCAATCTCGACACCGTGTCGGCCGGCGATGTTCTTGACGAGTGGCGGTTCACCCACGATCTTCACAAGCTTCTCCCCAGCGTAACGGTCCTGGTAGATGTTACGGATATCGCGAGAAGTCATCTCCTCTTTGAGAGGCAGATTAATGGTGTGCTACAAGGTGTCAGTTCAAATCTTGCCCGACCATTGCGATACTACCGTAGAGAGACTTACATGGATACCCTGGAACCAAACAGCGACATGAGGAATGAAAGCAACGCTCGTGTTCAGCTGCGAGCTGATCTCCCTTTCATGGATGTGATCCGTCAAGCTGTAGGGCATGATGTTGTTCGTAAGCAGGTTGACGTCGTTCTTAGGGCTTGGCTTTGTGCCAGCCCCTGAGTATCCCGAAACACCGAAAACTGTTGGCTGACCACCGAGATATGGCACGAGAGGGGCGATTCCGAGCTGAGCGGCAGTGGCATAGCATCCAGGGTTTGCAATGCGAGTTGCCTTAGCAATGTTGGATCGGCTGACCAATTCCGGGAGACCATATGTCCAGTTCGGGTCGAAGCGGTAGTCAGCGCTGAGGTCGACAATAACACTGCCATTCCCAGCCCCTTGGTCCACAGCGTCAACGAATGGCTTGCAGACACCGTTGGGCAGAGCCATAACCCAGCAATCAATATCTCCATTCTGGGCCATGCGCCGCACATCCTCGGGGCTCAGGTTCTCATAGATGATCTCCCGCTTGTCATATCCCTGAAGCTTCTTGCCAGCCAGTTCGCGAGACGAAACGTGGCGCAAGTCCATATAAGGATGGTTATTCAAGAGGTTGATGAGAGCCTGGCCTGTATATCCACGAGCTCCAATCAGAGCTACTTTGGAGGGTCGAGTGTTCGACATGTTCTTCTCACCCAGGGGAGGATTAGGATTGGTGCTGTACGATCGAGTGAGATGGCCAGCTGCCACAGCTCTCCCCCGACGAGCAGCGCGGAGAGCATTGGCGCCAGCACTGGTGGCAAACGTACGTTTCTGTTCAGCAGATGCAGCACCCAGACCTGCACCACCCGCCATACTGAACGCTGCTTGAGCCGCTCGGTGTAGCCTCGATTCGAGATTGATATCACCGAACATCTGACGGCCATGCTTGGTGAACTCGAGGACTAACTCCTTGACCTCGTCACCATTCTCCAAACCGTACCAGAAGAGCACATCGCCATCGCGAGACAGACTGCCGTCCGCTTTGTCGAAGAACCAAGTAAGGTTCTCATCATCGGCCTTGACAGTCCAGACCAACTTGGGGAAGTCTTTCTGAATGCTCGAGAAGACATTGTCAGCAACATTAGTCAGCCAACCTGCCTTGGTGATGGTGAAAGTGGCCAAGTGGGCCAGCGAAGACTCCTGCTGCGGAGGCAAGACGATGGCAAGAGCCTCCATAGGTTCATCAAAGTAAGCTTTGAATGGACGGTCCTTCAGGCCATCCACATAACGGTCCACAGTAGCCTTGGCGTCCAGACCTTCCCGGTCACGGATGAGAACATCCTTGAAGGCCTGGAGATCCTCAAACTCCGAGAGAGAGGTCTTGGTGTGTACCTTGTTGCCCCTTCTGATCAGAGTGCCAGCTCCGGAGTCAGTGAACAGCTCCTTCTGTAAATCCGCCGGATGGATGATGGCAACACTCGAGGTGCGAGGTAGATCCATAAGAAGCTCTCTCATCTCCTTGATCTTCAAACGGGTGCCATGTCGTACCCACCACTGACTCATCAGGTGGTCATACTCCTCGTCCAGGTTAATGACCGAGATTTTCTCACCAGTGTCGCCATTGAAGAGACCACCTTTCTCGGCAAGGTAGACAATCTTCAGAGGTTGCAGCGCGCGTGCAAGCTCACCAGCCGCGACATCTGCGTTCACGTTGAGAACCTGACCTTCCGGGGTTTCGGCCATGGACGTCAGGATCGGAAGACAACCAGCCTCAATAGCTGCCTCAATTGGTCTCTTGTTGACTTTGTTGATTTTCCCAACCAATTTGTATTTCTCCTTATCAAGATAATCGGCTGTGAAAACGCCCGTGGTGATGGGACGAGCTCTCACGCCCATACTCTCCAGCTCCTCCACCAGCTTCAGATTCTCTTCCAAAAAGAGCTTTCTCGCAAGAGCCAGGGTCTTGCCATCTGTGACTCTGATTCCATCTTCAAAATGCGGCTCTACCCCGGCATCTTCCAGAATCTTGTTAAGCTGAGGCCCAGCGCCGTGCACGACGACTGGGTAGAGCCCAACATGGTTGAGGAACGCGAGGGCGGAAGAAAGGGTCTGTAGGTGCTCGGTGAGAATGGCACCGCCAACCTTGATCACAGCGAATTGTTGGGAGGAGACGGAAGTGAAGTGGGACAGGTATTGCTGAACCTCGCGCTTGGAACCGATGTTGCTCAACAGCTGAACAACAGTCGACCGGGTGGATAGTTGGGGATCTGCGGGGCGAGAATAGCGACGACTTTGCGACAGGGGCAAGGAACTTCTAGTTCGAAGGCTGCCCACAGAGCCGAGCAGGGTTCTGGACGAGAATGCCTGCGGTGCGGAGACAGCGCGTAGTGAACGAGTCACTATGGCCCTCCGCACAGCAGGGCGAAGCGAAAACATCGTGTCGGAAAGCATGCGGCAGCTCGACTCGTGGGCAGAAAGGGAACCTATATACGGTCAGACAAACAATGTGACCTGAGCGACAAGGTATAAATCCTACAATTGGGAACTGCAGGTGCCAAAAAAGCGCGCACAGAGGGATTTTGTGCAGCCTGCGGTTCTGTGGCTCAGAGAAATCTCGCTCCGGAGTAGCTTTTTTGACAGGGCCTCGGCGGGCGGTGTCGGAGTTGCAGTCTGGTACTGGCTGCTTTCCCCGCCGCCGACAGAGACTTCTTTCTCCCCCACGCCAGGCAGAAATTTTACTGATTATCCAGTTCTAGTGGAACAGGCATAAATTATATACGATCGCGATCATCATCACTGAGGGGATCGTGAATACCTATGCCAGTCCGTGGAAATTGGTTGCGTTGTATTTTCTCTTTTCTGCCCGTCTTTCTCTTCTGGCCGACTTTCGGAGGCGAAAGAGCTTGACTCCGCAATCCTGATCACGCGCTGCAAATAAGGAGCCCCATGAGAACAGCGATCTTAAATAGCTAATGACACGTCAAATCCGTGGTCTAGGTCTTTGCGAAGACCTCGAGATAAGATGACTGCCGATCTTTTGCAGACGGCTTATGAGAAGGCCCACGCAGGCGTAGAATTCACATCCTTATCAAATAGATAGACATGAAGTTAAAAAAAAAAACCAAAACGTGGTTATGTACTACATTGCAGCTCTATTACAGCGGAATGGGCTCATTGCTGTGCTAGTTAGATTGATTGTCCGTTTGCCAAAGTTTTCACGCAGAAACACACTTGCAAGGTCTCATTAAATTCACATAAGAGGTACTAGAGCAGTAAACATAGCGGGACAAAGAGCAATCGCTAGAGTATCATTTACAGGATCAACCCTCGACAAGTCATATGCCAGCGCAAGAGGGCGGAGTGGGAGCAGTCGTGAGATGAATGCACTTTACGCCAGGAAAGCCACAGGGTAATTAGAAAAGAGCTCAGAGGGGCCAGCAGCTCTCCTCCATAACCAACGCGACATGGGTACCGTAGGGAAAAGAAGAAGAGAAAAGAAAAGGCAACGCAAAACCAGAAACCATTCCCCCAGAACGATTCGCAGTATTCATAGCTCAATGACGGGTTGCGACAACTGCAAGAAAAGCGTCAACATCACTATAACCTCGAGCATGGTTTGAGGCGGTAGGGAAGGGAATCGGGCGCATACCAGCAGGAACAACGATGACGATGATGAGGATAATGATGGCGATGATCAAGCACACGCGCATTTTCATGTCCTTCCACCACATCTGTTTCCTCACTCGATTGGCGCCCCGACGGAAGCCCTGTGCCGAGACAGCCAAATTGTCGGTCTTATCTTGCAGAGAGTCGAGGCGTTCACCTCGCTGAGAGACTTTGTTGATGTTTTCGCGCATCACCCCGACGGTGTCATCGATTTGCTATTCAAGAGAAACCAGCCTGTCAGCATCGTCCGCAACCAAGTCACACGTAGTACCCAAAAAAAAAAAAGATCCCAAACACAAATTCGACCGATCATCTGATTGTGAATTGCCTCTCACAACCAAACTTCCACAAAAACTAGACTCAACAGACAACATCTGCGCAGATAAGGCAATGGAGGAAACAAGGGGTTCAGGTAGAGCTCACAGCTTGCAAGGCAGCAGTTCTCTGGTTACCGCTCGGCCCCGAGCCGGAGGGGATATAAGGATCATATGGAGGTTCGCGATCGGCCATGGTGGGAGTGTAGGCAGAAGGTGAGTGCAGGAGGAAACCCTAGCTATGAGGCGGCTGGGAACGCGAAGGAGCGCGATTGACGGATGATCTGACGGCCGACTAGGATGAAAATTGCAGACAGTGGAGAGCCGGGGTGTCGAGAGGATGGAAACCAGATCGCCCGTGATGGAAGAGATGAGGCCAAGAGAAGGAGGCAGGAGGAAGCAATAAAAACCAGCTGACAGGTGTGATGATGACTGGTCTGGAGGTGCCTGGAGTTGGAGGCGTTTCGGCTGTGTCGGGGGTTCCACGTGATCTGGTGGGTAGCGCAGCAGATTATTGATTGGAATGGAGCGACAAAGAACTTATGGAAAGGGCAACCTTTGCTATTTTTACTAGGGGCAACCACGCCCGTGATTGGGCACCTTTCATCCATCATGCCTGGCTCCTGCTATAAAAAGGTTCATCGTCCGTAGTTGAACCACTCGAGAGCAATGGCTATCACTACCTGCATACAGATGTCCAAGTCATGACCACAGATTCAATCTGATTTCAGCGTCTGGTCCACGACACGGTCTAGCCTCTTCAGTCGTCTTTAACTAAGATTAGTGGGGGCAACAGGGCTGTGCAGTGTAGATAGTCTCAAGCCACAGCAGATCTTGTGGCGAAAGCTCCCCAGTTCCAATCAGTGGTTGCTCAGGTGAAACAGTTACTGTAAAGCCCAAATATATCAATGCAAGCTCAGCGCTTCTCCAGAATGCCTGCATGGATGGCTTGTCTTCATATGCAGGTTGTATCTCTAGGATGAACTCAAGAGTAACATCTGAATCTTACTGAGCATGCGTAATCCCCCTCTTGTAGTGGCGCACTACCCGCTGCCAAGACCCATTGTACTCCAGATAGAACAAAGAAAAACGGTGCATCTGCAGTTACTCTGTAAACCACTGAGAGCGGCGAATACTAATAATTGATGCAGCAACCCAGAGATCTTGTCAAACCCTCCAGTCCATTTCTCAATCTAGAATTGAAGACCCCAGTGGTTGATTTGACTTTTGCCTTAGTTGTGATACCATACTAATGTCTACAGTACATGTACTCCGTACTGTACAGATGCTAGCGGACTTGACGTTCTCAGTCCTGTTTATTCTTGCAGTTTGGAGATGTCACTGTTTTTGAACTGAGAATCCGTGAGATCTACGGAGTAGCACGTGGCTTGCTGATATAGGAAAGTCTTCTCGCCCACTCCACCATCTTGACCTCTTTCCCAGCACCTTTTCCAACAACAACGAGCGTCACCACCATGGTGGAAACCTGCACCAAGACTTGCCGGAGCTCTCATTGTTGGCAATCACAGCGCTCCCTCTCAAACTTCCTTGGCAATGGTGGATGAATGGCTTCGGATCTCTTGGCCGTCACTTGGCGAGGCTGTGGACGATATTTCCGCCCCTCCTACTGCCCACAGAACCGAAAATCCTGTATAATGCCCAGATGCCCAGCCTGAGGGCGTGGACATCCCGGGGCGGGAAGGGCTTTTCCTTCCCGTCTTGCGCTTAGGTGTGCAATGGTTACCTCGTGTAGCACATCCTGTTTCTCTTCACTCTCATCGACTCTGTAGCTTTTCTTCAGGATAGTATGCCGTCTCCCTTGACATCACTTGTTTATTGCAATGGGAGTTACCAGCAATCCTTGAGATCGGACTTTGAGGAGCACTCCGGGGCTGACCACGGGTGGGTTGGACCTGCCATTTATGGACATATCGAAAACAACCAGCTGGTACCTTCGCGTCTAACGACTGTGCTGTTTACGTGATTACCGTATAGCAATACCTTTACTTGCATCTTTGTTCTGCTCTCAACGTATTTCTTTCTTCTTCTTTGTCCTCGTGACTGATGAGACTACTTGGATACTCTTGGTTCCTGGCATCTCGGCCATGGCGAAATCTTCTAATTATTACGCTTCTTGCGGTGCAAGGAGTATACGCCTCTATTGATCTTGACTTAGGTGACAGAGGTGAGTTCATTCCTCACTGTTGTGTTGGCCCGCGCCTGACAATATCTCAAAGCATCAATCAAGAATGCAGCGAAGATAGCAGCGGCCGGCATAATGGAATATTACACAGGGGATCAACCTGGCGACGTTCCCGGCAACCTTCCTGAACCGTACTACTGGTGGGAGGCTGGAGCGATGTTTGGATCGCTGGTCGATTACTATTACTATACGGAGGACGCGCAATATGTCGACGTGACGACTCAGGCGCTGCTCTGGCAAGTTGGTCCAGACACAAATTATATGCCTACGAATCAGACAAAGTCCCTGGGAAATGATGATCAGGGCTTCTGGGGCATGGCAGCCATGTCAGCTGCCGAAGTTAACTTTCCCAATCCTCCCGAGGATCAGCCTCAATGGCTCGCGTTAGCACAGGCGGTCTTTAACTCCCAGGCGCACCGCTGGGACATGACAAGCTGCGGTGGAGGGCTGAAGTGGCAGATCTTTTCTTTTAATAGTGGTTACAACTACAAAAACACGATCTCGAATGGAATCTTCTTCAATCTCGCTTCACGACTGGCAAGGTACACTGGAAATGAGACGTACGCAAAGTGGGCAGAGACTGCGTGGGACTGGGTGTTTGCTATTGGGCTGGCAAGTCCAAATTACGAGTTCTTCGATGGCACGGATGACACGATCAACTGTTCCCGCATCAATCATCTGCAATGGAGCTATAATTCTGGAGTCTTCATGCATGGGGCGGCCAATATGTATAACTTTGTACGTTTTCTATAATTATGTTCGGCGCATTTTGACGCATGACAATTGACAAGCATCTAGACGAAAGGCTCCGAAATCTGGAAAACTCGCTTGGAGGGCATCCTGAAGGGAGCGGAGGTATTCTTCTCGAACGAAGTGCCGAACGTCATGACGGAGATCACTTGTGAGCCCAAGGGACTGTGCAACGTCGACCAACGTTCCTTCAAGGCGTATCTCTCACGATGGATGGCCGGAACTGTCAGACTCGCACCGTTCACCTCCGACGTCATCATGCCCAAGTTGAGAGCCTCGGCTCAGGCCGCTGCTCTGCAGTGTAATGGTCCTGGAAACGCTTGTGGCCTTCGATGGATCGACGGGGCACAATACGACGGAAGTACGGGAGTGGGGGAGCAAATGAGTGCGATGGAGATCTTTCAGGCCAACCTCATCGACACTGTTCACGGGCCGGTGACGAACAATACGGGAGGTACCAGCAAAGGGGACGATAACGCGGGGACTGGGAGTGATTCGGAAGAGGATTCATTTGGACAAGAAGAGAGGGTGATCACTGTCGCGGATCGTGCTGGCGCTGGAGTCGCGACTGTGATAGTTGTATTGGTTACTATTAGCAGCGCCTGGTGGATGATGACGTAGGCAAAAGCCGGTATTGGATAGAATTCTCTGCATATAACCATCTAGTGTACTGTACATGAGAATTATAACTCGTCATGATCATTCTTCTCGTCCTGTTTTTCGGTCTCGGTTTCCCCATGTCCCGAAGTTGGAGACATCTTCCCCTGCAGTATATCCAAAACAAACCGATCCACCCTTTCCCTCGTAATCGGCGCATCCTGATCATACACAAACACCTGATCATTAAACATGGCATGGACGACGAAAGCAGGGAACAACCTCTCTCTTCCTGGTTTCGATTTCAATTCCAAACTACTCGCCATATGCCCGTACTCTTCCCCATCGATGGTGACGAACTGGACGTACCCGCGGTACCGCTTCGCGACGGGGATCAGCTCCCTTCGTAGGTTTGTGCGGTCGGTTGGATTGTCGTAGAATATGTATGCGAGGATGGGTCGGGGTGACTTTGAAAATGAATTGTATTGGTTATACTGTTGCTTGCATGGTATAAGATGGATAGGTAGATAGATAGGGGATTATACTCACAGCAAAATACCCATCCGTATTCCGCCTCGTTATCTCCCCGATGGCGGAGTGCGCTGTTGTCGAGACGAAGTCCTCTAGTGTCTCCCTTGTGAAGGTCGGCAAGTTCGACAGCTGTAGCGCCTCGTTATCGTCCTCGGCGACCTTGTAGCTCACGATGCAGGGAGGAGGAACAGGAAGTTTGTCAGCTTCAGCAAGCTCTCTATCAAGGACCATGCCGAAGACGAAGTGGTGGTGGTTGTCGCGAGCCACGGAGGTGAATATCTCTTGTAGCAGATTTTCTGCATCGTCGCCATCTTTCTTCCCAGAGGAGGATGGCGGGGAGGAGGAAGAATCATCCAGATAGACGATGAATACATGGTCGTCAATCGCTTTGAAGTTGTCGAGGGCTTCTTTACTGGTAAGGATGGTGACAGGGGGGAGGTGTTGCTTTAGGAGGTAGGAATTGATCCTGAGTGTAAATTCCAGTCAGTAATTCAAATAAAACCAAAAGGGTGAGGAATATGACATACGTAGAAGCAGTCCGCGCCCCCCTATACCTAGTTCCGACGGTAGGATGGCTCTGGTTCGAGTGCCCCTTCCTGAACAGCCTTATCGTCGGATAGGCATTGATATCGTATCTCTCGCAGAGACGTTTATCTCTGATACTGTCCAGCGTGCAGTCGATGCTGACAATCGGCGTCGTCGTCAATCCTGTTGCTGCTGCTGACTCTAACTCGGATTGGAGGGATTTGCTGGGTTTGCTGTGTATAGATCAGCACAATCGATCAGAACGATTTCAATAATTGCTGATATACGATTTGGATTTGTACCTTAATGGCTATGTGTACGTGATGGTTAGCCAAAGTCAGTAAGAATGTGCGTTGTTGAGATGGAGCAATTGTCTGTATATATGTATGATTATTCAGGTTATAGGTCATCACTCACAGACACAACTACATTTATACAAGCCAGTCAGTCAGTCAGTCACTGTACTATCTTCCAAAAATGCTGTATACCAAGTCGAAGACTAATAAATAATAGAACAAACTCACAAGCACCGAGCACCATATCATTTTCTCTCACTATCGACTCGAATTCCTCCGCTGAAGAAATATGATGCACCTTCTTCACATTCACATCCTTTGCGATCGTCTTTGCAGCTGAATAGAAGAACGACAGTAGCAGGAATTGGAATATCATTGCGAAATTCCTTATTATGCTGATCATCCAGGTCACGATATCAGCAATTGATTAGGTTAGGGTCTTGACATGAGCACAAGATATTAAGCAGTAGGTAGGTAGAATATAAACTTAAATAAAGAGCTTCCATCGCTGAAAGAAATAAATTCCTCTGGAAAGTTTTGCGATTTTACCCCGCCAGGAGCTATGATCTCAGCTGTTGCTGGACTTAACCCCATGGTTGGCGGTTTTGATACAGAGATTGTTTCATCGGCGGAGCAGGAGGTCTCAGCCCCTGTATAGGACAGTACCTAATATACCTACTTGCTAACTACCATCTTCCCCACGTGGTCGCGCTAATTTTTCTCTGGAGCTTCATGGACGATAAGTAAGAAGCAGGAGATAAGTTCTATCTATCTTTCTTTCTTTGTGGTGTTGTTCTGAAAGTTTACTGTATTTGCACTGTATGTATTTTTGGGGGTTAATAATTACCATATGCCCGATTCTACCAACTAAACAGGAAACATATTCTTTTTATTTTCATATATCCATCCTTCTAGCATCGTTAAATATGCGACGAACATCGTTATTGAACTTCGCTGCTCTTATTGCAATTGCCTTTCTGGTTCCCCATCGCGCTGTTGCAGAGGCATCGGATCACCAACAACAACCATTACTGCAGAGTGGAGGAAAGCAATCACCACATACTGGACTAAAGTCATGTCCCGACCATCGCTATACCGTGCAACTCTTCTCCCAAGATCCGTTAGTGATCTACATATCAGACTTTATCACTGAAGAGGAAGCATTGCATCTGCAGGAAGTCACGTAAGTACAGTACAGTACAACGTATACTACGTTATCTCTAAATGAGTTCTCTCCAACGACACTGACGATTTTATCCACAGCAAAGAACAATTCACTCAATCCGAAGTCGTCGACGAATCCGGCACGAGACTCAAAGCCACCACCCGGACGTCGCGCTCAACCAGCCCTCCCCGCGACGAAGTCATCAGATGCATCGAGGAACGCGCGCTCGCTTTTCAGGGTCTGCACCTCCCCCGCACTCACCTCGAGCCTCTCCAGCTGGTCCGCTACACACTTGGCGAAGAGTACCAAGCGCACACGGACTGGTTCGAGTCGCCCTCGCAGACGACCGTCGAGCTAGGCGGGAACCGGCTCACGTCGTTCTTCGTCTATGTCGCCGTCTCGTCGGATATCACGGGCGGAGGAACGAATTTCCCCTTGCTCGATGCGCCTGAAGACGAACGGTGGTGTCGGTTCGTCAACTGCGACGAGCCCTGGGATGCTGGGGTGACGTTCAGACCCATCGCAAGGAATGCTATCTTCTGGCAGAATCTGCACCTTAGGGATGGCACGGGCGATCGCAGGACGCTTCACGCGGGCTTGCCGTTGACTAGTGGGGTGAAGTTGGGGATGAATATTTGGACGAGAGAGGGGCCGTTGAGTTCGAAATATCGAGGGGAGGATTGACAATGCCCTTCTGCGGGTGTTAGTATGCTTCTCAGAGAGCCTTTTTTTTTGCGGAGTTTATTGCTTCTGGTTTTGAAGTATAAGCTTTTGTTAGCGATCGTTGTAGCGGAAATGAATCGTAAGGATATTTCATCTCATCGTAATCCTATTCCTCTTTCCGTTTCCATATACAATACAGACTTGGTAAAAAAAATACAGGGTTGGGAATCCGTGGGAAACAGTCTTCTTTTGTTTCCCCCCTTTCTTTCGTTCGTTCTTTCTTTTCTTCCCTCCCAAATGCATGAAGAGTCGAGATCGTCGCAGAAAAAAACAGTCCGTCATAGCATAAACATCCATGAGACGAATTAGCGCACATGGTTCTCCATGACCCAGAATCCTTCTAGTAACACAGGACTGAAAAGGCCCTTCTTCTCATCAAAAGAGAGACGAGACCTCGGCAGCTCCCTGGTCATCATTATTCTCGTTTCGCAAGAGCAGGCGGGTAGGTAGCAAACTGCCGGAGGTTGAACGTATGATATCGGATCATG
Organism: Rasamsonia byssochlamydoides; assembly: GCF_041956645.1. Taxonomy (NCBI): domain Eukaryota; kingdom Fungi; phylum Ascomycota; class Eurotiomycetes; order Eurotiales; family Trichocomaceae; genus Rasamsonia; species Rasamsonia byssochlamydoides. The sequence goes on along the minus strand of NW_027192387.1, from coordinate 41,074 downwards.
TGGCATCGCAGTCCTCCATCTGGAAGTGGTTTTATTTCCCGCATCTCGTCAATTCCCACCTTGCAGCTCTCTTCTCATTTCCTCCCGTTGTATCCGTTCCTCTTCTTTCGCGCGGGAAACTTGGGACTCCATCGCGGCACGTCGCCGGGCCTCCTCTTCTTTGGCCGCAAACCAGACTAGAAGGACAAAGTATTAGTTCCAGCACACAAACTTCCACCTCGTCTTCGGAATTTGTAAATGATATTTTGAATATGTTTTTCGATCAAACGTACTCGACTTGTCGGACTTAGACCATTCCTTTAATTTGTTGACGTAGTCGTCAAACTCCTTCTCCCGGCGCTCGCGGTTCTCAAGGCTCTTTTTCTGGAGCTCGGGGTTATATCTCTAGCACGAAACCATGGAGCAGTTAGCAACAGAATGCGATCAAATTGCCTCAAAAAAGCAAAAAAAAACAAGGACGTCATTGCGATTGGATTCTAATCACATTGCGTCACATGTTCCGAGGCAGGTCATAATCGCTTACCTTGAATAGTTCCTCCTCCGTCGGCCGGATGTACTGAACGAACATTGGCCCTCCAACACAAAGCACCAGGCCCCTGCGACAGCAGATAGACACGGTTAGATACGCGATCCCATGATGAAAGATCGAAAAGAGGGTCATCAGTGCTAGAAATGGCTTACACCGCGGCCATCTTCAACCAAGTCACCGGTCGCGTCATGGCGGATAGGCGCTGAACAAGTAGCTCACAAGAGAACAAGACCAAGTCCGCTCTAGCGGTGACACCAGGTGCAATTGGTCGAGAAATCACAGCCTCAAGGAAGACCGTTTGTTGTTCTACGCAAATGGAAATGAAATCATCCATCCATGTGATAGCTTCCGGTCTTTCTTAAGGCGGAGATGATGGAGGTGTGGCGCATGGCTGCTAGATGTGGCTGTGTCTGTGGCTTGCACCTGTTCATTACAGGCAAGTCCCCACATGCTGGAATTGTTACAATCTCCCAGCCCCTATCATCACACCTTGTCCAGTTGTCCTGCGTCACTAGCTGTAGCCCAAGATTTTGGGTCCTCGATAGGAGATAGTTAACATAAGCTGTGTTGGTATTTGCATAGAGCATTCCGTCGATCCAAAAAATGTTTGCAGGATTGCAGCGCTGGTTCATGGGCTGCATCTCCATACAGAATGTAGACGAACGGCGGAGTACTCCATACTCCACATGGAGATAATCGACCAAATTTATATTTCCTTATCTAGCTTGGTATAATGTGAAACAACGGAGGATAGGCGGTCTGATAAGTGAGACACAGTGTCCCTGCCGTAATCGCTAGGGCTGAGAATCGAGTCTCCGATGAAGTCATATCTGGCCATTCGACAGGTAATATTATGCTGTTCAACTCTCACTTGTTCACTGTCATCTGCGCCACGAAGAAACGGCTGCGGAAACGGTGGAAGCGAGCAAAAGAGGAACGACATGACTCCCGAGTCCCGCTCCGAGTCCTAACGCAGCCCCTGATCAGCAAGCATCCCAACTGATGTGATTGGCGTCTGCTCTGGCACACTGCATGCCCAATGATGACAGCGGAGTCAGGACCAAGAAAATGAATGGCCGTTACTCCGTAGTTCAACTTCCTACCTAGGTACGGCCGTGGTGCCTGGTCCCGCTCCCGTAAGCCTCCCTTTGGTCCAAACACCGGTCCAGCGGGCGACTGTCTTGGAGGTTTCATCAATTATTATCGCAACGAGGGCGGGAGATCACAGAACTTGTCACCGTCAGCGTGCTGTTCGAAAAGCACTTCTTGGCAGTTTGGAGTCGAAAGGGCTGACGGGACAATCCGATCGTTTAGGCCACTGCTTTTGCTCCACTCTTTTTTCCTGTCTTGTGCGCCTCCCAAACCACATCGGACCAGCAGCAGTCCTGCTTCGACTGACCAGGCAAAGAACAGGACTGCTGCCCACGTTACAGCATTATTCTTAAATGCAGTGAATTTATGCCGTGGTCATTCGCTTGGTTCGGACTAAAAACTTGCGGCCGAGGAACTCTACCCCTCCTGACAGATTCTTCACAACAGACACATTGCTGTCACTTCACTGCAGATAATATAAACTGAGAGGTATGTATCTGTATTGTGTACTGTTGCTACAATTTGTGACCCCTGGTGTGGTGATTGTTCCGCAATGCGATGGTGCACTACTCCCTCCCAGATTCATGCAACCCTTTTCCATTATTTCTTGTCCCTATGCTAACCATCACTACCATGAGACAGCCCATTTGTTATTGTACTCTTCTAAGGCTTTTTTCCTACAGCATTCGAATCGTTTCCCTTGCCATACCTTGCTCAGTTTCTGCATGCGCGAAAGTCACCATCTTCCCGCCGACTCCGTCGATCAGTTACCGTGTTCCATTGCATGACAACTGCTAATTGTGGGACATTGAATTGAGAACAGCATAATATCTGGCCTCATGAGTTGACGAATGACGACAGACATATCAACAGAACGGGATAGGGGGAACAGCAGCATAGGATTTTAGCAGACAGACTCGACCATCATGGCGTATCCTCAGCAGCGAGGGCCTCAGCGGCCTCCTCCACCTCGGCAATATGACAATCGAGGTCCTCCGCCGGGATCGGGCTGGCAGGGCCAGGCGCAGGGCGGATATTACGACCAAGGATATCAGGATTATGGATATGAGGGCTACAATGGCTACCAAGGTGATGGAGGAGCCTGGGGTGATTATGGAAACGGCCCGCAAAACCGTCACGCGAACGGGCCGGCATATGGTTCACAAGGACCTCGCCCACGACCACCACCACAGCGTCCGGGTTATGGCGCGCCGCCACCGAATCATCCCCAATCGCCACGAGGCTACCCGCCCAATGGACAGCGGGGATATGATAATCGTGGTTATGGAGGTCCCGGCGGTGGTCGTGGACCACCTCCCGGTCCCGGTCGAGGTGATAGACCGATGAATCGACCGCCTCCCCAGCAGGGGCCCAGACGAGAACCTCCTCTGCAATCATCGGAGAAGACATCTTGGGACAATCAATTTCCGTCAGTCCCTCCGCCTGGCCCGCGGAAAGGTTCCCAAGACGCCGACGTGACCAGGCAGATGGCAGGACTTGACCTCAAAGATCAATCGCCGACTTTACGCGCGCCTGAACGACCGCATACTTCACATTCAATGAGGTCGGGGCCGCCAAACGGGCGACCCTACCCTTCAGACCGTGACCAGTCTGGCCGACCTTACATGGACAACAGAGCGCCACCGCAGATGGCACCGCCGAAGAGGAGTGCAACGAACCCGGTTCCACCCACATACGCAAACCAACGCAAACCCCAGTATCCTGGGCAGCCCACGTACCAAGAACCTGCTGCGTCCGCCGCTCCAGATTACTCGAACATGGAAGCCCAAGCTCCGCCTAGGCCATCCACGGCGGGTGGCTCGCGACCAACGAATGTCCCCGACAATTCACTGTCCGCCTGGAGTCAAGACCCGTCAACTAAGACCTACAGTACATATGCCAGTCATGATCTCCTGAACCATTACTTCGACCCGCCAGAGAATGAGGAAGGGGATGAGCCCGATATGCCAAACTTTGATGCTATGCCAAGCAACGAGAGCAGCCATCGCAGGGGAACAAGTATCGACAACCATTTGACTACTGACTTGGAACCGGCCACGCAGGCGGGATCCAATGGCACATATGCAGCATATAAACCAGAGTTTGCGGCTCAGTCGAATCCGCCCAACCAATTCGAGAATGCGGGATTCGACTTTGGTCTCCCACAGGAGGCACCTGGCCCAAATAACCCTGCAGGTCCGAGCAATCCTGGTGGCTATGGACCTCCCCAGCAGCCTCCCCAGCAGTATCCAGGCCCCATGCAAGGGAACGGTCCTCCACGGCCCTATCGTATGAATCAACCAGAGTACTATGATGATGTGCAGAATGGGGCTGGTATGCCGTCGCCAGATCAAAACCCTGATGCGCTTCCTGCCCATCCTACACCTTTCCGGGCCGGGCTTGACCAGGGTCCTAAGCCTGTCCCTGTGCGTCAATACAATAACAACCCCGCGCCCCAGGGACCTGCACAGACTGGTTCTGCAAACCGTCCGCAGTCTGGGCCCGTCACCCATGAGGAGCTTCAAAGACTCCAGCAAATGGTTCGTGACAATCCAAACGATCACAAGACGCAGCTGGTCTTGGCAAAGAAAATGGTTGAAGCCTCATCCGTTCTGATCGGGGAAGAAGGCAGGGTGGACCCCAAGACGAGAAATAAGAACCGGGAAAAATACATTATGGATGCACACAAGATTGTGAAGAAGTTGGTTCATGCAGGCTACCCGGAGGCGATGTTCTACCTGGCAGATTGCTATGGCCAGGGCCTTTTGGGGCTCGAAGTCGATCCCAAAGAGGCCTTTGTCTTGTATCAATCTGCTGCAAAGCAGGGCCATGCTGAGTCCGCTTACCGGACTGCGGTCTGCTGCGAACTCGGTCATGAGGAGGGTGGAGGCACGAAACGGGACGTGCTCAAGGCCGTCCAGTGGTACCGGCGTGCCGCGGCTCTGGGGAATACCCCCGCGATGTATAAGATGGGAATCATCCTGCTGAAAGGATTGCTTGGGCAGCAGAAGAATCCTCGGGAGGGCCTTACATGGCTGAAACGGGCTGCCGAACAAGCTGACGAAGAAAACCCACATGCTCTGCATGAGCTAGCTCTCTTGTATGAGAATCCCGGCAATAACGATTTCATCGTTCGGGACGAAGAATACTCGAGGCAGCTTTTCATACAAGCGGCCGAACTAGGGTATAAGTTTTCACAATTCCGACTGGGTCAGGCATACGAATACGGCCTCATGGGCTGTCCTGTCGATGCACGGCAGAGTATCATCTGGTACACCCGTGCGGCGGCACAAGGAGAACACCAGAGCGAACTGGCGTTGAGTGGCTGGTATTTGACTGGGGCGGAAGGCATCCTCCAGCAGAGCGATACGGAAGCCTACCTCTGGGCACGGAAAGCCGCCTCGGCCGGTCTTCCAAAGGCGGAATATGCTATGGGATACTTTACAGAAGTGGGTATTGGCGTGCCGTCTAATCTGGAGGATGCGAAGAGGTGGTATTGGAAGGCAGCTTGTAAGTTTGTCGTCTCTATTTCTTTCGGTTGGACCTGAGCTTACTTTCCCTGCTATCAGCTCAAAACTTTCCCAAAGCACGCGAGCGTCTCGAAGAGCTCAAGAAAGGTGGCAGTCGAATGCAGAAGACGCGCGTGTCGCGATCCGCTGTTAGTAAGCAAAACGAGGGCGACTGCGTCGTCATGTAAATTACTGCAATCACGGTTTTGGTGCTTCTTTTTTGGTCTATTTTTTATTTTCCCTGTTGCGTCTCCTGAGGTATTACTTCACTGCGGTGTTATCGAAGTGCTGGCCATCCCCAAATTTTCGGGTTCCGGGACGTTATTAGGTACTTCTGTATTCATTCCTATGCCTTTTCGGGGAGTCGTTCTCTTTTGTGTTGTTTTATTCCCTTTGATCCCTTTTTTGAACGAGTTAGATGATACGGATGGTCAAGACGCGTGGGAAATTCAAGCGAAGACGTCTATATTGGCCGTCCACCTGTGACTCCTGCATGAAGACAACGTCTAGAGCTGGCTGGCTGGCTATGATACGCAGGACATGATTGATACCCAGGAACAGAGGTTAATGATTGCACAATTCTTTTACAGTATTGCTTAAATTGAGAATATTCGTATTTCGAATATTAGTATTTTCAAACTTGCATTGACAGTGAGCGTCTTTGCAACCTTCTTGGTTCGATGAATTCGGGACCAATATCATATTCAGGAAGTCATCGTGCTCGGGCCGAAGGCGGAACTTTTCCGCGTTGTCCGTTTCTATATTACCCAATCCTTAGAAAGCCTTAGCCTTTGCTGACATATCTAGATACCAAAACTGTCACATCGCGGGGTTTGCAAAGTACTCCAGAGACCGAGTGGGATAATAAGAAGAACAAGAATAGGTAAATTCTTCCACTTTGTGATTAACAGGATCAACTTCTTATTCGTTGGTATTGTTGTCTGCATAATTAGTTTTATACCAGTGAGTGCTGACTACCCTGTGAGATTTGTCAAAGATTCAAGTACTGTAGTACAGTACATCTAGTACAGGATTACAGTACAGTACGGATCGGATCTGGCCGATCCTACCGTAAACCTCTAGGTACGTACTGTACAGTTGGTATATTGATTTACTTACCATACCTCTATCGATCGAATGCCGTTCAATAACTAACAATTCCAGCAGGACTAATTAATTACAAATCAGCACCACCAATTCGCCACTGATCAAACAGATCTTATCAACCAGATCATAATTGGACGTTTGAGCGGAGCAAGACGCTGTCGGACCGAGCACGTCAGTGTCGGGACGTATAGATATATATGTCCTCGACGTCCAACACTGCTTCGTCGTCAAAGGACTTAAAGTCTACAACGGGAAGAAAGGCAGCTAGATTCGAAGCTACATCGCGAACGCAGTCATCAGACAACGACATCAGACCTTACTCTATCGCCAAGATTATTCTTCTATCGATTTTTGCTTTCGCCTCGGCAGTCCCGATTGCGTATCTGCTGAGCAGCAGCAGCAACTCTTCTTTGTTGCCAGCTTCTTCGAATACAGTAGAACCTGCGACCGCGAACGTGGAGGTCAGTCGAAGAGCACCGGCCGGACTTTTCTCTTCTGTATCACAGCTTTTTGCGAGACGGCCTGTGGTATCTTCTGCCCGAGTACAGTCACCAGATTCAGTTTCAGTTATTTCGAAGCGACAAACAGGAAATACCACCATGAGGACGCCGGTGTATTTCCTGAGCCATGGAGGGGTGAGTTTGCAGTCCTGTCTAGGTGTCTTTTTTTTTCTTCTTATGAAGAAGGTCACTGACAAACTGTAACTCGAACAGCCGAATATCATGTATCAACATGACCATCCTGCCTATGGCAAGCTGCAGGAGATTGGCCGGGAGATCACGACCAAGGTCAAGCCCAAGGCTGTCGTTGTCTTCTCTGGCCATTGGCAAGCGGGTCCAGATACGATCCAGGTGAATACGGCTGAGATTACGGACCTGATTTATGAGTAGGTCACCCCTTCCTGATTTTAATTTTTCTTTTCCTTTTGTGGAAATTAAATCTCCCTTCTGTTCTCTGTTAAATGGGGAGATATGGCTGATCAAGTTGAAAAGTTTCTATGGCTTCCCTCAGTCCTATTACCAGGAGAAATACCCAAACGTGGGAAGTAAGGAGGTCGCAGAAAAGGTCCTCCATGCCCTCAAGGAAGCCGGCATAAAGGCCGAAGGGGTCAAGAGAGGACTCGATCATGGGGTCTGGGTTAGTTTCAAGTGTGGTACGTATACAGTCTGGACAGATTATAGCCACAATGGTCTTCTCCTTCTAACGCGGTTGCTATCAGCATTCGACCCCGAGACCAATCCCCTAAACGTCCCAATCGTGCAAGTCTCCCTCTTCGACAGCGACGATCCAATCCAGCACTACCGGCTCGGCCAGGCCCTGTCGAAGCTGCGCGACGAGAACATCCAAATCATCACCTCCGGCATGGCGGTGCACAACCTGCGCGACATGCGCTTTACCTACGGCGACCCCCGCCCGCTACCCTACGCCGTGAGCTTCGACGCCGCCCTCAAGGAGGCAGTGACCACCGCCCCCGAGAAAAGGGAGCAGGCGCTGGCGGACCTGCTCAAGAGGCCTGATGCGCGACAGGCGCATCCGACTTTTGACCATATC